>NC_087216.1:21295847-21344112 GCF_015104395.2 Macrobrachium nipponense | reverse complement strand
AATTTCACAAGTCCGCGAGAAGTAAGAACACAGACAGAATATCTGTCAGAAAAATCCTAGCTATAAATCCCAAAGTCCTCAAGTCCGAAGTCCTTCAGACCTTGTCTTCTTAATCTCAAAAGTCCACGAGAAGTCAAAAAAAAAGTCAGAATATCCGTCAGAAAAATCCTAGCTACAAGTCCCAAAGTCCTCAAGACCAGCCGTCAGGACATTAAAGCAAAATATCTAACAGTAACAACAGAAGCCAAGGTGAACTTGTGATTATCTAAGAGAGAAAGTCCCATAAGTCTTTATCTCAGTAACTTCAGAAGTCCACGAGAAGTCAGAACGAGGACAAAGCCGTCAGGACATTAAAGCCAAATATCTGACAGAAACAGCAGGAGCCAAGAGACATTAAGCAGAACAGCTGACAGAAACGCTGAAGCAAAAGAAAAAAAAAAAAAGAAAAAAAAAGAAACTTGAATACAGAGTGGGGAAGCACTTGTGTCTCCCTGCCCTGGGGTCAGGTCATATTAAACGTAATGAAGTTTATGACCTCTCTCGGCATTAAATATTGCCACTTCGTGTGGTACATGTTGATATTCAGCAGGTTTAGTTTTAAGGCTACACGGTGTGAGGTGTTTAGGAGATCAGAGAACGACAATAAACAACGAGCGTGGACACATATACAACGTCAGTCTTCATAAATAATAATAATAAATAATAATAATAATAATAATAATAATAATAATAATAATAATAATAATAACCCGGAACCCCACACTATAAATACTACCCAGTCGAATTGGAGGACTGTGATAGACTAAAGAAAATCATTATTATTTTTATCGTAATGATAATTTTTAATAAGGGAAATAAGCGCTGCAGAGAGCAACAGCTATTTCTGCACAATAAAACTTTCAAAAATTTATTACTCTATTGGAATGAAAATTAGCACGAGTCTCTTTTACAGAAGAATAAATTCAGGAAATATACAAACACCCCAACAATACCAGCCTCTTTCCTGAAGTTAAAAATAACGTAGCATAGAAATGGCTTTAAAAATATTCTGTACAAATAATTTTTCTCTGGAAATCATGTTACATTCATTAACGGCGTGCTTGTATGTCTGTTGTTTTTCGTGTGAGCAAGAGTCTCTCTCTCTCTCTCTCTCTCTCTCTCTCTCTCTCTAATCTCTCTCTCTCTCTCTCTCTCTCTTTTATGGCGTCATCAGTTCGTTCACAAATTTACGCCTTTTTGAGATTTTTCCTCTCCCTTTCCTATGCATCATTTTTTTCATAAGATAATGAGTGTTTCATACGTCTCTCTCTCTCTCTCTCTCTCTCTCTCTCTCTCTATTTGCACTGTTAACAAATTTATCGCCTGACTGATAGCCTCTGTCTCTAGCTGTCTGTCTATTTGTCTCTCTTATGACATTTTGTTCTTCAACTATATAACATTCTCTCTCTCTCTCTTTGAAGAGGGGAAAATTATTTAGATTTTCCTAAAAAAAAAACCCGATTTCACTTATTTACAAGCAAGCAACTAAACTTCGCTTACCTAACATATAATTAGACTGAGCTGGCCCTCTTGGAGAAAAAAAAAAAAACTATTTTCATTATCTCTTTCACTTAGTGGCACTTAATTTACGTAAACCTCTTCTCAATGAACTTACCCAAAAGCGAGAATCATGCCAAGTTCATTACAACGGATTATTCTCGATTTTTTTTTTCGAGAAACAGTTATCAATGACTCATTTCGACCAGCAACGAACTACAATCACGGACGCGCAATTTCCTCCAAGATTTTCCTTCTTTCGCGAAACTTTTATCATTTGGGGATGGGGTGAGGGGTAGGGTGGGGGTGGGGGTTGGGGGTTGGGGTTGGGGTTTGGGGGTTGTAGGATAGTGGGGAGAGTCTCCCAGAGGACTCGTGAAATTCGGCAGTCTTAAAGATACCATGGAGGGAAAATCTGAAGTGAAGGCTCTTGAGTGCTTTTGACCAACTCGAGTTCATAGGTCAACATTTTTTTTTTTTTTTATTTCGCATTCAATTAATTTTATAGTTATATTTCATTGATAACCCAATTTGAGTAAAATATGAATAGTCATAGATAAATTTTTATAGTTGAATTTAGTGGTCCTGTAACCTAATTTAGAAAGAAAATATAAATTGTAATAGGATATATTTTCATTGTTAAATTACGAAAATAAAAATAGTATTTTCGTGTTCGATATTCAACCAGTTTCAACCTTTCAATATGGTACCCTTTCTGCAAATCTGCCTGTGTATCTTCATACCCTATAGTTTTCCATAATACAAGTATAAACACAAAATTAAATACAGCGAAATACCAAGGCAGGTTACAAAACTGGCCAGCCCAAAGGTGTATTCTGATTTGGATCTGTAATCCGTAATTATGTGAACGTCTACAGTTCACTATATACTTTTGCCGCACTTTCATCTGCCTATATGCGTGTGCATTTCTGTGTTTGTGTATTTGTATGTGTGCATGTTTTGTAGGACTATTTTTTTTAAATTAAATTTTTATACCTGATAAAGTGATTACGGTACGTAATACGTAATTACATAAATGTGCTTTTGTGTGTGCGTGTTCTTGCGTGTGTTTTGTATGACTGATTTGGGTGTTGTGTAATACGTAACTATGTAAACGTGTACAGTTCACAAAATCTTTTTGCTGCTGTGTGTGTGTGTGTGCGTCCATGGGGCACTTGTGTATAATTCATTAGGCTGTATTTTTTTCAATGAATAACCTTCAATCCTGATTTACTTTTCCTTACAGCCCAGAAAATCCACCAGAATCTTAGCTGTAAACATGCTCTATATATATTGACACACAGCCAGCCCTGCCTGCTATAGCTATACACCCTGAAAACCAAGGGATTCTTATTAATAATGCACCAGCGGCGCTTTGAATGAGTTCGCGGGATCTAATTAAAACATCAGTCTAGCCTTGGCTTGTAATTAACATAATCACAAGCGCATGTAAATTCAGAGGGCCACCGGATGTCATCGTAAAAGTAACAGCGAAAAAACAAGGAAAAAACACACATGGAAAGCTCATTATCTTTTTTTTTTTTTTTTTTTTTTAAATCCTTGAAAGTGAAAGATTTAACATCTGGACGTAAAGGTAAAGCGATGGGGAAAAAAGATGGCAAGTGAGAAGCATTTAAATACACACACATACACACGCGCACACACACACGCAGAGTGACTAAAAGATTAATTGTCAATCTCTGAACGTAAACACCAAGACTGAAAATAAAAGAGCAATTTGTCATCTCTGACGCAAAAATATTTAAAATATTTACATTGCTGTAATCTCTGAAGCAAAAATATTTAAAATATTTACCTAACAGTAAAAATAAATAAATAACAAATATCATAATCAAGGAAGGTGAAAAATGAAAGGGCAGATGTCAATCTCTCTAAAAAAATGACACTTACAATCAAGTTGTTAATCAGATTAGGTTTAAAATTAATGATCAATTGTTAATCACAAAATAAAAAGGTATTAACACTACCTAACTGTTAATAGAAAAAACCCAATAATTAGGATGTTATAGAAATAATAATCAGGGAAGTAAAAAATGAAAAAAACAAAGATATTAATAAAATAAAAAATAAAGATAATAATCGGGGGAAGGTGAAAATATAAAAGTAATGATACTAACAGGAAATAAAAAAAATATTAAAATAATGGTAATAACTAGGAAAGACAAAAAATACTAAAGATAATAATGAAAGTAAAAAAATAAATAAATGTAACGATCAGGAAAGGTGCATGAAATAAACAAAGATAAATATCAGCAAATGTAGAAAAATAATCAATAAAATATTTACATATGCTAAAAAAATTAAGAAAATAAAACAGTAATCAGGGAAGATGCAAACTACCGTTAAAAAAAATACACAAACAAAATGACAGAGGAGACACCTGGAAACACATACACAACACAAACACTTTCCCAGGAGCCGATTCCCAAAGGTCGCGACCGAGTTCAAAGGTGGTGATCGAGGTAAAAGCTGACTCACTCTGCGACGGATTAATTTCTGGAAGTGATGCCAACCGTCCTCGTCGTTCCATCGATCAAAGTTAGATTTTACACTCAGGGGTTCATGAAGTATGTGTGTGCGTGGGTATGTATGTATGTATGTATGTATGTATGTGTGTATATATATATATATATATGTATATATATATATATAATATATATATATATATATATATGTATGTGTGTGTGTTTGTGTTTACCATGAAAAAGAACCTAAGAGGTTAAAGTAATAAATAATCCAATCGCAATGTAAATCGATTAAACTCCAAAATTGAGAATAAGATTCGCCTATATAAACACATAAACACGCACATACATAGACACACACGCACAAAATAAAAACGAGTCCGGTGGTTCAGCGCTGCTGGGTATAAGTTTTTTTTTTTTTTTTTTTTTTTTTTTTTGCTCTGGCGCTACCCATTATCTGGGAGAATCTGTAGAAATATTACGCCTGGGGCACTCTAGCGAGTGGGACGTTTTTAAGTTATGTTTATAATTTGCTAAGTCTACAGAAAATACGATTTTCATCGTAGGGAAATCCTGTAAGCAACAAAAGACAACTATACATGAATATTCAAAGAAGAAATATATATATATATATATATATATATATATATATATATATATATATATATATATATATATATATATATATCTATATATATATATATATCACATATATAATTGAAAATTAGAACACAAAACTAGCTCTCTTTTTTTTCAAAAGGAAACGAGACAAAAACTGAAATTTGTTTCAAAGGACTTTTACGATTAATATTTGTCTAAAGGTTCATGTTGTCCACATTTCCCATCGAGCATCATTGCTGATGGCGCGCTTGCAACTCTATCATTTCTCCGTGATCGAACGGCTGTTATTGTCACTCTACCGAAACAGCAACCAACGCACAAGAACCTACGGTACTCAAACCTTGACAAGATCTATGGAGACCTGCAGTTTCGAAGGGCTATCCAGAACCCCATTAGCTGAAGGCAGCTTCTGTCTGCAGCGAGATAAACCACGACGGCTTACGAAAGAGGTCACCGGTCTGGAATCTTTTTCTTGTCCCCAAAATGCGCACACAACTACGACTCGGTAATGGATTTCTGAATGGCGAGATTTTCCCGTTGCTGTTTGCGTTTCAGCTTCGCCTATTTTTCTTTCTTTCTTAAAACGTCCTTTGCATTTCTACTTTCTTTTCTACGACGGTCTCTCCTGGCTATGCGATTGTTTCTCCGGCTGCGTGACGTTTACCCTGTGATATTTTTCATTCTTTAAAGAGCTTAATATCACTCTAAATAACAAAACCGAAATACTAATCATTATCGGAATATAAACGAGCATTTAAAACGTACGATAAAGTAAAGAAAAAGGAAAAAAAACAATTCAAAACACTGGCTGCAGACTGAAATAGTTTATGCTCATATGCACACGATTCTAAGTTACTGGCCGCAGGTTACACAAAGTTACGATCTGTAAATGCTTGCATGAATAGTTCTCTCCCCCTCCCCACCTCTCTCTCTCTCTCTCTCTCTCTCTCTCTCTCTCTCTCTCTCTCTCTCTCTCTCTGCTTGCCCAATTTTGTGATAAATTAATTTTTGACTGCGTCGTTTTTAAAGTGGCTGACAATCTGTAGATGAACGAAGCCAGTTGGCCTTAGGTAGCTACTCCTCCTTCCTCAATCCTATTCCTTTCCTACTGTTCTCAACTCCTCCTTCCTCAATCCTACTCCTTTCCTACTGTTCTCATTCTTGTAATGACCAATCTCTCTTGACTCCTCTCTATCATCACTTCTACACCTTCCTTATTACTCTTTTATTCCTGCCTCTTATATCCTGTCCACTCCATTTCTTCCTCTCTCTTACTCCTCCACTACACCACTTTTACTTCGCGTTCTCACTCATTTTAGGAGAGAGAAATGTTAGGTTTCCTACCAGACCAAAGGTCTCAACCTCTCCCATTTTCTCTTTTGAAGTTACACCCGTTTTCTATGACAAATCACACTTTCCCTCTGGATAGCAACAAGACGGTTTCCGCTTATTTTCTTTATTTATTTATTTCTATTCATGCCAGCTTTTTTAAACCTTTCCTTTAAAGATAAGTGAATTTTGGCACCCCGTCAAAGAGGGAAAAATGTTGATGCCTCACAAGGGCACCATTTTACCCCTTTTTTATCTGCCTCTAGGGGATTTTTCCAACGAGGGGAATATCTCTTGTCTCTGACGTATTTGTTGAGCCAGATATAGAATATAGGTTGCCCAATAGTTTCTCTCGTGCATGACGTGATTTATGACGTACAGAGCTGGTTCGCTTTTAGTGAGATGTGCGTGTCATTATTTTTCACCAAAGACCTTGGCCTATTTGGTTAGAATAATTTCCTGTTTGTCTAACAATATCTTTCGTAGGTCCTTGCATATGGACATCACGTGTAACGTATCATCGTGATTGATGTCTGGTTATTCAAACTGGGGCCGCAACATCGAGAGAGAGAGAGAGAGAGAGAGAAGAGAGAGAGAGAGAGAGAGAGAGAGAGAGAGAGAGATTACGTGCCATTGTTAATACTTTCTCTCACACAAATACATATACACATAAACATAAACCCACCCCCCGCCCAACCCGGCTCTCTCTCTCTCTCTCTCTCTCTCTCTCTCTCTCTCTGTCTCGTCAATATCTTCGGAAATTTTATGTTGTTGAAGTGCCATATTCTGAAGTAAACACGTATTTTTGAAAAAGCATTCCATTACCTCATCTAGAACTTCGGTTCCTGGCCGTTTCACTTCACTGGGTAAACTTTTCAGATATCTCTCTCTCTCTCTCTCTCTCTCTCTCTCTCTCTCTCTCTCTCTCTCTCTCCATCATTACCCGAGAGAAGAATTAACTTCTTTTTAAGGGGAATTTTTCAACTGTATAGCCGCAATTTCTTGTAAAACTCCCTTGTCAATGATTGCTGTTGACGTTTTCATTATTCGATGTCAGCCGAATATAAGTCATTAAGGTAAATTTACGATTTTAAATATTCGTAGAGTTTAATTCTAATTTAATTACTGTCTTATAATATATAAAAGAATGCTCATGTTTTTCTGCATTAAAACCCAAAGACAAAGGTTTTAAACCCTTAAGGGTGTAAGTTATCCCAAAGAAAGAATGAATTCGATATTAAGGGGTATTTGTGATCTGTACATGTGTTTTCATGGTTCCTCTCTCTCTCTCTCTCTCTCTCTCTCTAGCTTCTCAATCAATCACATTTTCCTATCTTCGATCCGTTTTTTATAGCCATTTATGTTCTACCACATCCCTGCCTATCTGTTTTTATCTCTCTCTCTCTCTCTCTCTCTCTCTCTCTAGCACATTTTCCTTTCGTCCATCCGTTTTTTATGGCCATTTTGTTATTTTGCTCTACCATCCCTGCACATCTGTTTTTATCTCGTACCTTCCCTTCCCTAAATACTCTCTCTCTCTCTCCCAAAACATCTCTCTTTCCAACGACTGTCCCCCCCCTCAACCCCTTTCGCCCACCGTGTCCTAAAGCTGATTACCGGCACGGGGGGGTGGGAGTGGGGAGCATTTGAGATCCCCCGCCAGAAGAGATGCTGTCACCGCCGCCAAGCAAGGCTGAGCATCTTGTTTTGGTTTTGCCTCACTTCCTTTGAGGAGGAGATTTATCACCTGCGGGATTCCTCCCTAGCTCTCTCCGGGCTATCTTTCCTCCTTCCACCTGTCGGGTAAAAGGGAGGACCTGGGAGGGGGTGCCTGGAAGCGGATGTTGCTTCCTCTCTTCTCTCTCTCTCTCTCTCTCTCTCTCTCTCTGACTTTCGTGTTTATTAAAATGGGTACCACTACTAACGGGTCCCTAATATGTTATGAGACCTTACCTTACCTTACCTTACAGACCTTACATCTTGTTCGGGTTGCCCCAGGTCCCTCAGTGTGAGGCATCTCTAATGTCTACCAGATAGTTGCTAGTACATCTTCCGGTATATTTTGCATCTTCCAATCTTGGATGGTCTGGGATGCAGTTTAGATATTTGTCGAGTTTATTCTTAAACACATCTACGCTCACTCCTGTTATATTCCTCAGATGAGCTGGCAACGCATTGAATAGACGCTGCATTATCGATGCTGGTGCGTAGTGGATTAATGTCCTGTGTGCTTTCCTTATTTTTCCTGGTATAGTTTTGGGCACTATTAATCTACCTCTGCTTGCTCTTTCTGATACTTTTAGCTCCATGATGTTTTCGGCTATTCCTTCTATCTGTTTCCATGCCTGAATTATCATGTAGCGTTCTCTTCTCCTTTCTAGACTATATAAATTTAAGGATTGTAGTCTTTCCCAGTAAAATTATATAGTCTCTCTAGAGATGGGAAGAGAAGGGGCGCAGAACCGAGAAGGAGGTCCCACACTTCCTCTATGTTCTTCGTTGCTCTCCTCTATCTCTCTAGAGATACCTTACCTACCTTACCTTACATACCTTACATCTGTTCGGGTTGCCCCAGGTCCCTCAGTATGAGGCACCTCTAATCTACCAGAGAGTTGTTAGTACAATCTTCCGTATATTTTGCATCTTCCAATCTTGGATGTCTGGGATGGCAGTTTAGATATTTGTCGAGCTTAATCTTAAACACATCTACGCTCACTCCTGTTATATTCCTCAGATGAGCTCGGAACACATTGAATAAACGCTGCATTATCGATGCTGGTGCGTAGTGGATTAATGTCCTGTGTGCTTTCCTTATTTTTCCTGGTATAGTTTTTGGCACTATTAATCTACCTCTGCTTGCTCTTTCTGATATTTTTAGCTCCATGATGTTTTCGGCTATTCCTTCTATCTGTTTCCATGCCTGAATTATCATGTAGCGTTCTCTTCTTTATTCTAGACTATATAATTTTAAGGATTGTAGTCTTTCCCAGTAGTCAAGGTCCTTAACTTCTTCTATTCTAGCTGTAAAGGACCTTTGTACACTCTCTATTTGTGCATCCTTTTGATAGTGTGGGTACCATATCATATTGCAGTATTCAAGTGGACTACGAACATATGTTTCATAAAGCATAATCATGTGTTCAGCTTTTCTTGTTTTGAAGTGCCGTAACAACATTCCCATTTTTGCTTTACATTTTCCCAATAGAATTGTTATTTGATCGACGCATAACATGTTCCTATTCATCATCACACCAAGGTCTTTAACTGCATCCTTTTTTGTGATTGTATCATTATTATTAGGTCCCCTATATGCATATAGCTTTCCTTCTCTGTCTCCATAGTTTATTGATTCAAATTTATCAGAGTTAAATACCATCCTATTTACCTCTGCCCAATCATATACTTTGTTAAGGTCTCTCTGTAGCGCGTTCCTATCTTCATCACAAGTAATTTCTCTACTTATTCTTGTGTCATTGGCGAAACTACTCACTACTGAGTCCTTAACATTACTGTCTATGTCTGCAGTCATAATAACAAACAGTAATGCAGCTAACACCGTACCTTGTGGCACACCGGGGGGAAATTACCTTAGCTTCACCCGATTTCTCATCGTTTGCAATAACTATCTGTTTTCTGTTGTGTAAAAATTCTTTTAACCATCTTCCTACTTTATCCACTATATTATGTTTTTCTAATTTTCTTCGCTAATATATGGTCTACCTTGTCAAAAGCTTTGCAAAGTCTAGATAAACCACTAAAACCATCTGTTCATTTTCCGCTTTTCATATTTTTGTATTGTTCTCACGGTGGACTAACAGTTGGGTTTGTGTACTTTTTCCGGGTACGAAACCATGTTGTCCTATATTAAACAGATTATTATTAAATGTTTCATAAATATTTTTCTTCATTACCCTTTCATACACTTTCATAATATGTGATGTTAGACTCACAGGCCTATAATTACTTGCCTCTAGTCTTGATCCACTTTTGAAAGTAGGGGTAATATATGCTAATTTGAGCTCATCATAAATCATGCCTGTATCTACACTTTGTCTTAATAATATTGCAAGTGGCTTTGCGATAGAATGAACTACTTTACTTTAACAAAAAATAGCAGGAAAAACCACCATCAGGCCCTGCTTGCAGCTCCATTTTTTAATTTCAGTAATAGCCTGCACAATATCAGCTTCATTAATATCTATGTCAGCTAAATATTCACTATTTTCGTCCCTTACTTCTATATCATTATCTTCATTATCTATTCTAGGGGTGAATTCTCTCTTATATCGTTCTGCCAATATGTTGCAAATTTCCTTTTTTTCATACGTTAATCTCCCTTCAATTCTTAGAGGGCCTATTTCTATTCTTCTTTTATTCATCTTTTTCTCGTATGAGTATAATAGTTTGGGGTTTTGCTTGATATTTACTTGGGTTTTTTCTTCCAAGTCCCGTTTTTCATTTTCTTTTGATTGTATAATCTTTTGTTCTGCATTTTATATCTTACTTTTTAGTTCTATAACTTTCCATGCATTTTTTTCTTTAGCAAGACCTTTTTTCCATTTTCTGATTTTCTGGAACAAGATCCCTCTGTCTCTTGGTATTGCATGACTGATGTTTACTTTTCTTCTTCGGTATATATTTAATCCAACTATTTTCTCCTAATATTTTATAATAATATCTCCGTATTTACCCTTATGTCATCACTTACGAAAATGGTTATCCCATTCTTTGTTTAATTCTTCATTTATTTCTGACCATTTTTATATTTTTACTGTAGAAGTTAATATTTTCCATATCCCTTTTCCCACTTTTTCATTTCTTGCTTATCTCGGTTTTCACTTGCTTTGGAATGGACTGTTAATTCTATGACATTATGGTCTGAATACTCGCATTATAAACTATTATTCTTTAACATAATTCATCTCGGTCACAAATACTAGGTCTAAAGTATTTTCCTTTCTTGTTGGCAGGTGATTTATTTGTTGAATGTTGTATTCTAGTAGCATATCTAATAGCTTTTCGAATTGCCTCTTATCTTCTTCACTACTATTACTCTCTTTTTTATATGTATAAGTACAACCACAATCTCCTCTTCGTTCTTTCCAGTCTACGAAAGGAAAGTTGAAGTCTCCAGATAGAAGAATAGTCCAGTCCTTGTGATTTCTACATATATCATCCAATTTTTCTATTATTAAGTCAAACTCTTTAGTATTAAGGGGTCTATATATTACTATGTTCATTAAGTTTTCAGATTCAAATTCTACCGCTATTAGTTCACATTCTGAGTTACTATATTTCTCATGTATTTTTCCTTGTTTTTTGTCTTTTCCATATATTGCGGTTACCCCCTTGATTCCAATTTTTTCTATCTGATCTATAATTTGGAACCCTTTTATTTGATCATCATTCCCAGTCTCTTGGGAATACCAGGTTTCACTTATATTCATTATATCTATTTTCTTTTCAATTTGGGTTAGTTCTTCTAAGAACTCTATTTTTCTTTTTGAGTTACTCGTAACTAAACCCTGCGCATTCATCACTATGATGGTTTGCGTGTTTTCTCTTTCATTTAATATGGGTAATAATAAGGATTTTCCCATGTCTCTTTCCTGTTCTGATATGTTGTTCTTTTTTCATTTCCAGATATTCTGACATTAAAAAATCCAACATTTCCATAATATTTGATCTTCCTTCATCATAATTATTCATTTTGTGTCTGAATCTGCAATTTTCTCCGTATCTGCAATATCCTCTTGCATCATAAATACAGTTCTTATCTCTGGAGTTGTATCTTGGAGCTGAGGCTTGGAAATTTTTTGCTGACATCACTGCATATCGCGTTGATGGACTTGGTTTTTTTCTTTTACTTTTTACCTGATATTCTTTATTTCTCTCTTTATTTGTTTCTTTCTTATTTTGGATTTTATTACTTGATTGATTATTTATTTGATTTTGATTCATGGCTACAGGGTGCATATATTTACATTTTTTGTCGAACTTACATCCTTTTCCTTCTTTTAGGTTTTTGCATATTTTTGGATGTAGATCTCTGCAATCATCCTCATAGCCGTCTAGGTATGCACATTTACCATATATTTCATAGTTGTGACATACCTTAGGATGTTTGTAGTAACATCTTTCCTTCTAAATCTGCAATTCCCTCTTTTCAAAAAGTTACAGACTTTGTCTTTTTTGTCTATTTTTTCCTCTTTCCCATCATTGTGTAGATCTGGGTAGAGCCTCCTCGGGATTTTCTTTTGTGTTGTCATATCGTAATTTATTTCTTCGTAAGCATGCTGCTTTATTGCCTCATATGTAGTATCAATGAGTATCTCTGCATCAATACTTTGATCTTGTTCTTTGTTTTCCTTATTTTTTTCTGTCATTTCAGTTTTGTTTACTTCTCTTCCGTTTTCCTCTTCTTCTTCTTCCTCTTCCTCTTCTTCTTCATCTTCAACTATTTGTACATTCAATCTTGATTTAATAACATTGTATATCCATGATAGACATGTTGAGCAAAATATTCTGGTATCTTTTCTCATATCTTGCATTACTTCAGCACATTGCGGATGTGTCGGAATGTTGCATGCAGCACATTTTCTGATCAGGTTTTGTGGATTGACTATGCTATACCACACCTTACACAGTTTGCATGCTTTTGGCAGAGAGAGAGAGAGAGAGAGAGTTAGAGAGAGAGAGAGACTTATTGAGAGGTATTTATATATAAACACATATAGACAAACAACGAGAGAGAGAAAGAGAAAGACTTATTCAGAGTTATTTAAATATAAATATAGATATATCGATATAGAAAGAGAGAGAGAGAGAGAGAGAGAGAGAGAGACTTATTCAGAGGCATTTAAATATAAACACAGATAGATAGATAACGTTGAGAAAGAGAGACTTATTTAGAGGTATTTAAACTACAAATGAGGAGAGAGAGGAGAGAGAGAGAAGAGATTGAGAGAGAGAGACGAGAGAGGAGAGATGAGAGAGAAGATGAGAGAGAGAGCGACTTATTTAAATACAAATATAGATATGATAGAGAGAGAGAGAGAGAGAAGAGAGAGAGAGAGAGAGAGATAATATTTCGCGTCCGAAACAAGACGCATCCCGCCGCCATTCCTTGGGATATCATCGGCTTTTAATGACGTCATCATGGCGTTCTATTAAAAAGTTTGGCCGAATTTCATCCGGGACCCTAAATAACCATTAAAAAAAGTTAGGAATTAGGACCTCGGCTTATTTCCCATTATGCTGCAACAGCTTCGGCCCCCAGCTGCCAACCCCTGCTTCCAAGATGTTGGACGTTGACCAGGCTTTTCACAGCGATTCGTTGAACGAAAGCTGTCTCTCTCTCCATCTATCTATCTAACTATCTATTTATATACTGTTTATGCAACTATCTGTCCCAATCTCTCTCTCTCTCTCTCTCTCTCTCTCTCTCTCTCTCTCTCTCTCTCTCTCTCTCTTTCTATTTATATACCTGTTTACGTATCTATCTCCCTAAATCTTTCTCTGTCTATCTATTTATGTACTTGTTTACGTGTCTATCTGTCCAAATAGCTCTCTCTCTCTCTCTCTCTCTCTCTCTCTCTCTCTCTCTCTCTCTCTCTCTCTGTTTATATACCTTTTTACGTATCTATCTCTCTAAATCTCTCTCTCTCTATCTATCTATTTATAGACCTGTTTACGTGTCTATCTGTCCAAATAGCTCTCTCTCTCTCTCTCTCTCTCTCTCTCTCTCTCTCTCTATTTATATTTATATACCTGTTTACGTATCTATCTGTCTAAATCTCTCTCTCTCTCTATCTATCTATTCATATATCTGTTTACGTGTTTATCTGTCCAAATAGCTCTCTCTCTCTCTCTCTCTCTCTCTCTCTCTCTCCTCTCTCTCTCTCTCTCTCTCTTCTATACCTATACGGTCTATTTGTCCGAATCTCTCTCTCTCTCTCTCTCTCTATTTATATACCTGTTTACGTATCTATCTGCCCAAATCTCTCTCTCTCTCTCTCTCTCTCTCTCTCTCTCTCTCTCTCTCTCTCTCTCTCAAGAGATCCCAAAGCAGTTTTCCGTCTCATTAATATTATTTTGTCTGACAAGCATTGTTAATTTTCCTAAGCTCTTCCTGCTGGGAAATAAGGCGTTAGACACACAACATTCTCATAGAATTTGTTACGAAATGTTAAGCATAGTTAAAATCGATTCAACAATCATTTGATTACGTGCTAATGTTATAACATAATCTGTAACTACCGGTTGTTTCTAATTACGTCACTCACATTTATTTCTGTAATTTTCATTTTTGTAAAATATGATTTTACACACAACCCTATAGATAAGATACAGAAAAAGTATATCAAGTGAAATAGAAAAGTAGAGCAAGTGAACTTTTAAAATGATATTTCTGTAGGTAAATGAAAGCTTCACGGATTATTTATCTTTAACAGCTCTTAAGTAACCATGACAAGTGCTTGCGTGACTTATTTATGAGAGCATTGTGCTTCGAAAGCACGAATCTCCTTTATGAACCTTAACAAGAGGTTCCAAAAACAGATCCAGGCTGAGAACCATTTCAGGTAAAGCTTCTTATTCCGAATGTAATTTCTTCAACTTCAATTGTTAATATCAGTTAAATGAAACATTTTTATTTCTGTTTGGGTGAAAAAATAAGATTTTTTTTTGTTCGTGCACTGATTAAAAAGGATTTTGTCAGCTAGCGTTATTACAGCAACTACCTGGAGTTGAATTAATGATGCATTTAATCTCGTCCACGTGTGATTCGTTAACATCCATTAGGGTGCTGGATACGTAGACAAATAAACACACACACACAAATATATATATATATATAATATATATATGATATATATATATATATAATATATATATATCATATATGTATATATGTATATATATATATATATATATATATATATATATATATATATATATATATATATATATAAAATTCATTTGTGTGTGTACACTGCATACGCAATGCAATGCTTTGCTTACATGATATATGAACAGTCAAGACACGAGTGTTAACCAATCTGATAATTCTGTCATATACTAATAACTTCCAGAATGTCGAACTCTGCCATGGACCCACAAATTAATAAAGTGTCCTTTCCAAATGCCAAGTTTGTTGAACTTAAATGAAACTCATCAACACACTTACAATGCCCTAACGGGATTTGATTTAGACAAAACACGCACGTCTCAAAGTGAAGCTGAGCGCAGAACCTTCTAGCTTTAAAGGAGAAACAACATTCGAAGCAGCAACAGGTGGGGATGTGTTTTACGAAGACAAGGAAGACACCTAGTATTGTCATACGAAAGGAAGTTTTTGTCTTTTGTTTTTGTTTTTTGAGACCAAAAAACAATGGAACTAGGCATACTATGTAACATCCTTCTCTCTCTCTCTCTCTCCAAGGATCGATGAAATCAAGAAAAAGAAGAAGGGGAGAAGAAAATGAAGAGAGAGACTTAAAAAAATAAAATCAATAAAAAAATAACATGAAAAAAACAAACAAACAAGATCATCATAAACGTTATGAACACTAATCATGTGACCTTTACCATTGTGGCAACAACGTAGTTGCCATGAGACCTTGTTTCTGTCAATGCCCATAAGAGGTTCTGGGAAGATATTTCGTGAATATAATCACACAGGAGATATAAGATAAAAATGTAAGATATAAGTAACAAAAGAGAGAAGAGAGGAGACTTACGACCGATATGTATGACCACGTGTAAGGGGACCCACAATTAGACAAGACAATATTCTATACATATATATTTATGCACATATATAGACATATATAGACATATATAGACATATATATAGATATATATATATACACACATATATATATATATATATATATATATATATACTATATATATATATATATATATCTATACATACATACATGCATACATACACACACACACACACACACACACACACACACACACACACACCATATATATATATATATATATACATATACATATATATATATATATATATATATATATATATATATACTATATATATATATATAATAATATATATATACTATATCTATATCCTATATATACTATATATATATATAAACACAACTCCTCGGGAGTCGCTTAATAACCGAATGGTCACGTCCACAGTGTATCACTGTATTTAAAGTACAGGTCCAGGTTTGAAACCTGGCCAGGACAGATGCACTTAATCATAATTTACCTTGAGAAATAATGATTTAAGAAATCAAATGGCAGACATGAAATCAATTTCGAAAGACAATTCTGTTGAAAGGAATTTGCATCCAAGACTGGATTTCATTTTACTGGCGAAGGCAAGGCCGCAGATACTGGCTCGTAACCGGATTAAAAATGGCTTCTTCCCCCCCCCCCCCCGCAACCCCCCGCAAATCAACTGTGCACCCTTTATTTTCGCTTTGTTCTTCAGTGTTTCAGGTTTTATTTATGGTTATTTTATGTTTTCTACTGTATCATTTCTATGATATATTTTCACAGAAGTTCATCAATTCGACGTCAATTGTATTTTCTGTGTTAAAGTTAAGCGTTTTTATATCTTTCAATAGCGTCGTTTTATTTTATTTTTATTTTGAATGTATTTTAGACTGTATCATCTTTAAAATACAATGCCATACAACTGCATCCTTATTACGTCAACTGTATTACTGTATTACAGTTCTTTATATTTTTCAATAGCGTTTTCTTTTTTATTTTGATTTTGATTGTATTTTCGACTGTATCATCTTTAAAATACAACGGCATACAACTGCATCCTTATAACGTCAACTGTATTTTCTGTATTAACGTTAAACGTTTCACTAAATTATTCAAATATTACTGTTATAGGCCTTAAATGAAGCTAAGTAAACAATATATCATAGCGACATTCAGACGTCAATCATATTTCCTGAATTGACGTCAGATGTTTTTCTGTATCTTTAAATGCAGGTTTTATCGACCGTCTTAACTGATGTTTCGTGATGGTGGCCTAATATTACTCAGAGGATTATATCTATTGTGAAACGGGGTTAGCAGACATTTTCAAAATCTGTTATTCGGTGAATTTTCTGAGGAAGTTTTTTTTTTTTTTTTTTTTGGTAGAGATTATTGTGTACAAATTGCTAAACTAAAAAAACTTTTTTGTTTGAGCAAAATTTAAACTTTCTTTCCTAAACACTTACATACATACATACATACGCACAAAATCCGCATAATTCACCATATAACAATAAATCTTTTTACTAAACTGTGTACATAATACGATGACTAAACTTGACTTGAAAAATAAAATGTGATAAATTTTAAAGAGAAATAAAATTTGTGATAGTGTGCGAATTTCCCGATATATATCAAACTTTGACCAAACATAGCTTAACTAATCAGATATGAATACTTTTTATTGTTGATTAAAGATTTTTAAAACTGGTTAGATATATATATATATATATATATATATACATATATACATATACAATATATATATATATATATATATATATATATATATATATATATATATATATATATATATATATACACACACACACCACACACCAAACACACACACACACACACATATATATATAATATATATATAGTATATATATATATAAATATACTTATATATATATATATACACATATATATATATATACATATATATATATATATATATATATATATATATATATATATATATATATATACACATATATACATATAAACAAGAAAACGATTGGATATAAAAATCTGTAAACGAGTAAATAAGTAATGAATAAACTGGTTAACAAAGAAAATATAAAAAGAAACTGCTAAACAAAACCGTAATACGAAAAAGGATTCGAATTCTCCTGCACCCTTGGTTAAGGAAACCATAAAAGTCGGAGGCTAAAGCCTACCATTATTCATTTGGCCCACTAGAGCCAAAATGGGCCGGATTTTTTGGGGGGTCATATTCCTTGTTTTACCTAAAAGGACACGAACGACCTCAGGGAATATACACATTAATTTCCAATATAAAACCAAGTAACAATACCTATTAGTTTTATAATGGTTATCGACAGGGACACGAGGGGTAATGCTGTAACTGTATTTCATGCATAATGCGCTCGAATTCGTTACAGTGAGTTACAGATATTGCTCCGGGACGCTTCCGGTTGTAGGCCTGAGTATTATGGCAAATTCTGGTATAATTCTGATTTTATTGGACCGAAAGCTTTAGGCGCTTTGGAAATTCTCTGCTTGGCTGTTTAAACATGTACTTACGTACTGGACTGAATCTGTAGGAATTTAATTATCTTATTATATATTTTGTGATTATAAGAAAAAAACATAAAATCCAAATATATATTGTTGGAGAAAAAGTAACATTAACTTTATTCTAAAATAAGAGCATAATATGACAGAACTCATAAAGTAACGTATTAAAGGAGTTATTCCCTATAAAATCTTCAATAAGGAACCCGTAGCGTTGTTTGAGCACAATGAATTGTTTAATAAAGTAACTGCAACTAGCATATACGATAGAGAAAATGGAATTATCAGGAATTTGTAATACAGCAAATTTGGTATCAATATTCTCAAATTTTTTCTAATGACACTGGTAATCCTAAACTGAGGGTGAAAACAATTAAAAATATGTTACAAAGTGAAAATGCAAGTAAAAAGTGACAAAGGATCCAATAGATGATATGTCATAGTGCAGAGATCATACAAATTATCTCTGTGAAGAATTAGCATCGTAAAGACTTTAGATTCACTATTGCAACAGTTTCTAAAATAACAAGTAAATGGTATGAAAAAAAAGGAAAAGAAAAGTCTACGCGCAAATTACATATAATTTAACTTACTCTGGCTGCAGAGAGTGAATAACCTTTCGCATTATTCAGGAGAGAATTCGATTATTCAAGATCAAAGAGAACGTCATTAAGTTAAGACCTCTCAGTATTTCGAATTCTTGAAAGAAGCAGCTGGGTATGTTAATGGTATAGCAGCAGCAGCTGTTGTTTCTCTCTCTCTCTCTCTCTCTCTCTCTCTCTCTCTCTCTCTCTCTACATATACTATACATTATATTTATATAAAAACATACAACATACATACGCAAAGACACACTCACACATACATACATACACACACACACACACACACACACACACACACACACATATATATATATATATATATATACTAAAAAACTCACTCTAATATATCCGGGTTACTGTATTCTCAGATAAGTGACATTATAGGATTTCACAGAAAATGAATACCTGAATGTTATTATAAGACTGACTAACAAGAGTCTTTTGCAAATGAATGAACCATTATATACCATGCAAAGACCCCCAACAAATATAAATATGATTGAAAACATATTGCACCTTCTGACCAACAAGTTTGTGCCAAAGAATGTCGATATGAAATAAGGCATGATTTGACTTCCAGTTAACTCGGGACGTGTGCAAGATTTTCCCCTTATGTTAAGTTGTTAACATTATATTCCTAACTTACGTAAATTAAAACGTGCTAAAATCTACGGTCAAATAGAGCCTTGTTTCTCGAACGAAGCTTAAATTAGAGATGCTATATTTTATTAGAAATAATTTTTCTGTACTGTCTAACATGCATATGATTTGTTTTTACATTTTCATTCTAATAAATGCATCATGAATATCCTATCCTAAAATTCCTGTATCTTTCACTCGACGCAAATCACCTTTTTCAGACCTTTTTAAGCTCTTCCATAGACCTTTCCTAACCCCAAACGACAACAACAAATCTATAACAACAAAGTAGGGTTACATAGGGTCACAATCACGAAGGACGAAAAAGAATTCCACGGTACTATTACATAGATTTTTACTTAACGTGCTGAGCGTAGCGTAGGAGGGAACAATATTCCTAGGTAATCAATTTCAAGGTCCTTGTATAAGTGTAGTAATACCATGAAATAATCTGATGAATTAAAAGATAAAAGAGAACGCCATTAAATTAACTCCTGTCAGTCTGTCTTTCTGTCCAAAATAAGAGATTCCTAAAATGAACACATCTTTAATTGAAAACTGGGAAATCTTTAAGCTTGCGCAATAAAAAGGTTCAAAATAGTACCTATATATATATCGCGAGAGAGAGAGAGAGAGAGAGAGAGAGAGAGAGAGAGAAAGAGAGAGAGAGAAGAGAGAGAGAGAGAGAGAGAGAGAGAGAGGGCAAAACAGCATGTGTTATACTACTGTTGTTAAAAACCATGTTTAGTTTTCCCGAAATCCAAAACAATAAAGGATTTCTATTGATATAAGTCTTTTTCAGTCTGATTAGTTCGGATCCTATGCCGTGCTCATATCAGTAATACAATGCCAATGGCTGAAATGACAGAGGAATGGCATCCACTCACGGAGTAAGTCAAAAGTTATGGGAGATAACCGTAGACTTTTACGCATTTTCCCCGTGAGCCTGTTTTCGCTGGAATTTTACTTCTTTCCTTATTTTTCGTCGATGTTGGTTATTGGTTTTGATTAAACCTACACTATGGCAGTACGATATCCTGCAGTAAGATGGCCAGTAAGTTTGGAAAGCGTGGCAAGGCTTGGTGTGTACCTCCGGATTCTGTCAAACCAGCCATGAAGTGGAACAAAACTTATCCCATTACAAAAACGTTCATGCTTTCTAAAGCCAGTTAAGATTAATGTAACACTGAAAAGTTGAAATAAAGTCGTCCCAAATATCCATTATTTCCAAGAGAGAGAGAGAGAGAGAGAGAGAGAGAGAGAGAGAGAGAGAGAGAGAGAGAGAGAGAGAGTGTGTTTTTTCGGCGATGAAAGCAGTTATACTAACATCAGCTGGTAATACTCAATCCTATCACCAGAGGGAAAACCGGCAACTCACTGTAACGAATGTTGACCATTATGCATTAAATATAGTTAAAGCGTTACCCTCCTCTACGTCAATGAACGTTACAAAACAAATATAGCTCCTGTTACTTGACTTTTTATTGAAAATTAAATTTCTACATGTGAACTCGTTCGCGTCCACTTTAGGAAAAGCAAGGGATATGACCACCCCCCAAAAAACCGGCCCATTTTGGCTCTGGTGGGCCAAATGAATAATGGTAGGCTTTATCCGCAGACGTTTACGGTTTCCTTAGCCAAGTGTCCAGATGGATCCGAATTCTTTCTCTTATTATGGTTCTGTTTACCACTTCTCCCATTTTCTTTCGTCATTCGGTAATTCTTGTTTCTTGGGGCGTCTTATTCTTTAACCTTTTTTTATTTATTAAAATTTCAAATTTCATCCTGTTTTCATTGACATAAATTAATAATACGTTTTTTGGAACATCCAGGCCAAACTCCATGTATATCGAATGAATGAAAATATATTTGTCGGTTTATTTTTTGATGAATAACCATTCAGCTTACATTAGAACAAAATACACACAGAAACACACACACATAGGTATATGACTCATGTCGGGATCATATATACATATATATATATATATATATATATATATATATATATATATATATATATATATATATATATATATATACTATGCATGCATATACGTACATATACGTGACTTATGTGGTTTTTTGAAAACCTCAGTCTTTACCAAAACAATCTTTCATAACTCGCAGATGTCGACTGAACAAATCGGAGGTTTTTTTTTTTACGCTGAATTAACGTATAGTGAATAAAAGGACTGTCCTCAACACACGAAGATTGAAAAGATCGAAATGCAGGTGGGAAGAGATAAAGAATAATTTAATCCTATTACGGAGAGAGTGGCTTTGGGCCTTCCTATTGCCACTACAATGAAATCCCGTTCTGAATGCAAATGCCTTTGCAGGGAATTACCTTTCCAAAGCGATTGAATTTTCTTGTATACAATTTGATTTTCCTTTACCCCATGAGAAACCTCTTGTTTTTTTTTAATATGTCCTATACTCATGAGAGCTTTTATTTTATTTATTCTTCATATTCTGTAATGGTAGTTGGTGGGGTGTCCTCATACCCTCTTGTCAATAACGCTAATGTTTTTGCTGAAGAACTTAATTGTTAATCAGGGTTATTTATGGCGCCATTATAAGTCGCCTTATGGCAAGTCATGCGACCCACATAACCAACTAAAGTGGAGATTCGTGGAAGACAAAGCACAGGAAAGTAATTTCATATATATACATATATGTGTGTGTTTGTATTATACTACATATACCCTATTATCTATCCTAGCTATACATATAAATATTTATGGTGTGAGTATATATATATATATATATATATATAATATCGTAATTAGATAATAGTATTTATATATTTAGTATACACACACCCACACACAACACACCACCACAACATATATATAATAGTATATACAGCCCACCACATCAAAGTGGGTAACTATTGGCTCTTTGTTTCCCTTCAAGTGGATCTGGCGTCTGTCTCCTTTGATGACGTCGGGCGTCCGTAGATTGAGTACAAGTGCCGCGGATGTAGTTTCCGGGAATTACGTTGGTTTCGACTCGGGCGTCCTCCTCAAGGTCAGGGCCGATTCTCCCATATGGGCGAGGGTGAGTTATAGTTTCGGGGCTGCAGATTGTCCTAATCCCGAACTTTCCAATATAAGATCGCACGCTAGCAAGTTGCAAGACATCCGATCAAAATATTGAACAACTTTCAAAATCAATTGGTCCAAGTTTAAGGAACCTGAGGAAACTGCTTCTCTGTTGGAAAGTCTGCTAATTAAAAAGAATTATGACCTACGTTAAATTGCCAATCCATGATCGGCCTGTTCCCCTGTTTCATTGAGCATACCTGGGCTTGGTTTGTTTTTACTATTTGTCCGCCTTCTTTTTCTGCTTCTTGTGTTATTCCTTTTAGTGTGTTTTGTCTGTCATTTTGAGCAGGTGATCCCTGCTCCTCTATTTTAAAGTTCGTTTTTTTAACCTTTATATTTTGTTTTTCTTTTATTGAGTTTAGTTGTTTTTTAAGGATCATTTTTAAGCTTTCTTGGTTTTTAATGTATAAATGTTATTTAAGTGTGATTCAGTATTTAAGTTTACTTAGTTTCCATTTTAAGTTTTCTTATGGCTTTTATACATGTTTCTTTTTAATTATGTGCTCGGATTACTCCATTTTTATAGAGATGTCCTGATGATGTGACCCAATGGGTCAAGAAAACGCGTTTTGGTCAATAAATGTATCAAATGGATGGTTGTATATGTTTCCTGCGGCCCTTCTCCTGCCTAAGTATAATATGATATATAATATATTATAGTATATATTAGAATAAATATATATAGATCATATATATAATATATATATATTAAAAAAAAAAAAAAAAAAAAAAAAAAAAATTATAATATATTATATATGAGTAGTATATATAATATATATATATTAATATTATTAATATATAATTAATATATATATATATATGCCAATGGTTTAATAAAATTCTATCCAAGAGAAGAGAGAAAAGAAAACGAGAGAGAGAGAGAGAGAGAGAGAGAGAGAACAAGGATAAACTATTCACACTGCAAGGGAATATATTCCTGGCCTCTCGTTATCCAGTATTCAGGCATGCCACACTAGAAACCTACCAAGACAATATCTGTAACTCCACTGTAACGAACTCCAAACCTTTGGGTATGAAACACAGCAACACACTTGCCAACAAAAGCTGTGAGGTTATTCAATTCCTGGTACTTGACTTTAAATTGGAAATAAATTTTGTTTTAAAAAAACGTAAAAGGGTATTAAAAAAAATATGGATTATTTGCTCTCAGAGCGGTAAACTGAATCATGATTTACTTCGCCCGTCGAAATTTATAGTTCCCTAAATGAGGGTTTGGTAGGATTAATTTTTTCTTTGTTATTTAAAAGTTCACAAAAAACTGCACCTGAAGAAGTAAAGGCCTTATTCAGAATGAATTATTAAAATCCAACTTCAGTGCACAATTCAAATATGGTCTTTCATTACTGGTGCCTTTTTCCTCTCAGCCCTAGAAACTTGAAGGGAGGTTCAGCTCTCCAGCGCCATTGCTTATTATATATATATATAATTATATATATATTATATTACTATATATATTATATATATAGTTTATATGTATATATATAATTATCAAAACCAAAACGGATTCTCCAACAATTTCACTATCGCAATTTCCCCGAGCGCCGATTCGGCAAAAACTTTTTAGTATACAATTCCGAGCTACAAAACCACCGAAAAAAAAACGGAGACAGTACCCCGGAGTCAAGCGAACCGAAGCCCCGAAGAACGTCGAGGAGGCCACCGCTAATGAAAGGATAACCAGAAGTTGTACCCTATAAAAAGGGTAATCGCCCTAATCACAACACAAAGCCAGTCGCTAATGGCAATTTCGGAAGGAGGAGCACGGGCTGAAACGGGAACTGGGGGGTGGATGGGGGGGGGGGGGGGGGGGGGGGGGGGGGGGGGGGGGGGGGGGGGGGGGGGGGTGGGGGGGGGTGGGGGGGGGGGGGGGGGGGGGGGGGGGGGGGGGGGGGGGGGGGGGGGGGGGGGGGAGGGGCAGTTGAGACCATGATGACGTTGTCACCAGAAGTTGCCATGATTTCATTTCTTCGCAATTGAAAAGGTCCGGGGGCCGGTGAGAGAGAGAGAGAGAGAGAGAGAGAGAGAGAGAGAGAGAGAGAGGATTAAAATGATTTCTCTCTCTCTCTCTCTCTCTTTCTCTCGCGTCCGGCCAGTAACTTTATTGCCTCTTTCTGCCAGTCCATTATTGATATCCATCACTTTCGAAATGAACCGAAATTGACTGACTGCCGGGCCGCGCAGCGTAACGAAATCTATTTAGGCGCGTGCAACACATATTTTGATTTCGTTTCGCGCGAGATGAAATCAATCGCTATAGTGGCCAGGAGCAGACAATGATCTGGGGCATGTTTGGTACTTCTGACTTTGTTTTACGTGAGGGGAAATCAATTGCTCCAGCAAATAGAAGATGATAAACTCGGGGGAATATTTGCCACTCTTGATTTTGTTTGAGGCGAAGTTTAAATCAATTGCTGTAACCAAGAGAATACAATATTCTGGGACATTAAATTCCTGGATTCATCATTGTTGCTTTAGATTAAGGTGGTTATATGCTAGCACAAATAACAAAATTCCTTCGATTTACAAAACTAAACAGTAAAAAAAAATCTCTCTGGTCAGTACCTGGATGGGTGATCGCCCACTGAAAGCAAGACGTCGTTGCACATTCTAGTGCCGAGATATGGGTTGCAACTGGCAATGGGAGTCTAGAATGAGCTGTAAATGGGGCAGGATAATATCTGAAAAGCCGGGCGGAGTAAGTGATATTCTAGAAAGGCTGAAATCATCCATCCAGAGCTACGTCCCCCATTCCATCTCCCCTTCCCTCCCCCTACAACATAAACACACCCCCCCCCCGAAAAAAAAATACTACCAGGTGGTTTGTAAAGAGACGAACTTTCTTTTTCTTCTTTATTTATTTACCTGAACAGTCATATTCGGGAATAATGGGCTTGCCCATTAATGAATGCAAAACTAAAAAGAAAAAAGACGAGAGAAATATTGGTGCCTTCGCGAAAAAGACGAAAGGTCCGTTTTGTTTTTGCGCTTGCTTCAGCGCCTTCCTGGAACATATATTATGAATAAAATCATGCACATACATAAATAAACATACATACATATTATACATTTATATATATATAAATGTATAATATGTATGTATATTTATTTTTTAGTGTTAAGACACGGATTTTTTATCTTACGTTGTTTTTTCATTTACCAAGAACAAGGCCTCGCCTTTTCCGTGTGTGTTTGTGTATATATAGTAATTAATATATATATATATATAGATAGATATATATAGTAATATATATATAATATATATAGTATATATATATATATAGAATTTAAAAAACAAGGAAATTTTTGTTACAAGGAAAAGGCGAGGCCTTCTTGGTAAATGAAAAACGCAAGATAATCCGTATCTTAACACTATCCAAGAAATTGCATCGAGTTCAACAGCGTTCTTATTCAGTTCTTAATGAGCTTAATCTCCTCTGAAGAGAGATTTCCGTCTAGAAATTCAGAAATTAGCAGCTGCAAATCAGCTTTGCACACTTTGTTCTTGAAGAAGTAGTGAAACTCAACCATCACTCTTGAGATAGAATAGGAGTAAATTCATGGAAGTTTGAGGAAATAAATAGAATATATTTTCTTTACAGATGGGTAAAACCATTCTCCATTATTGCACGAAGCACTGACAGCATCCAACATCACTCTTGGAATGGATTTAAAAAAATATGAACGTCTGGGAAAATAAGTAACTTTTTTACAAATAGGTAAAACCATTCCCCATTTTTACACGAAGCGTGAAGTGTAACCCACGTTGAACTCGACGCAAATATAGGCGGTTTTTTTCCCCCCCCCCCCCCACACCCCCCCCCCCCACCCCCCCCCCAAAAAAAAAAAAAATGGGTCAAAATTGAAGCCGCCTTTTGTGATGGAAAATACGCCTCTGCGTAATAAAAGATTCGACTGCTTTCAGATCAGCTCGTTCAACCTTTTTTTTTGTTTTTTTTTTATTTTTTTCCAACCCACCCCCCTTAGCCCCAAATTCGGGTTAGCTGATGACATCTAAATTTGTACAGCCGTCCACAAATAGAAAGTGGCAAGTCGATGACGAGACTTTTCATTTTAATAATCCTATTAAAAAAAGACTTCCATTCTTCAGTTTTTTTATTACCTCCCACCCCCAAAAAGAAATGCATCCTGCACTTCAATAATCTATTTAGATTTTTACCTATCTATTTATCAGTTTATTAATTTGTAATTTATTCTTGTTTATAATATCTGTTCTTTCTGTATTTCCTATTGTTTTCTGTAATTGATTTCAAATTTATTTATATATATTTTTTTACATTTTTACCAGTTTATCTTATAATTTATTTCTTTTCTTAATTGATCTCTTCTCTATCTATTTCCTACTATGGTCTGTAATTGCTTTCAAATGAACACCACATGCTTTGGAAGCTTGGCTTGTTCCATAATAATAATAATAATTATTACAGAAAATTGACAGTAAACATGAAATGGCGGAATATGAACACATCTGATAGAATGTAAACATGAATATCATCCCCCAAACATAAAATAAACAAATGAAAACCATCTTCACCCAGATTAATTAATACTCAAGAAACAATTAATTTGATCTAATCACTCATTAATGATTTTGTTTTTACAGGTTAGATCATCAGCGTTGCCATTAAATGTTAGTTACGCAACAGTAATGATGATGATAATAGTTGATGATGCTGATGATAATAATAATAATAGTATAATAATGATATTATTATTATTATTATTATTATTATTATTATTATTATTATTATTATTATTATTATTATGAACAAACCAGTGACAATAATAAAAAAATATGATTGACAACAAAAGAAATAATGATATTAATATTCATAATTACACCTTAATTTTTTTTTTTTTTTGCTCTATCACAGTCCTCCAATTCGACTGGGTGGTATTTATAGTGTGGGGTTCCGGGTTGCCATCCTGCCCTCCTTAGGAGTCCATCAACTTTTTCTTACTATGGTGCGCCGTGTTTCTAGGATCACCACCTCTTACTGCATTGAGTCCTGGAGCTACTTCCAGCCTCTAGTTTTTTCTAGATTCCTTTTCCAAGGGATTCTTGGGATCGTGCCTAGTGCCTCCTATGATTATTTTTGGGTACGATTTCCACTGGCATATCCATATCCTTCTTATTTCTATTTTTCAGATCTTGATACTTATGGACAATTTTTTCCTTTTTTCCCTCTCTTTCTCTTCAACTCTGGTTGTCCCATGGTATTTGCGACATCAATGAGGTGATAACTTTTGGATCTTGACTTTGTCAATCAACGTCACGTCTGGTTATTATTATTATTATTATTATTATTATTATTATTATTATTATTATTATTATTATTATCATTATTATTATTATTATTATTATTATTATTATTATTATTATTATTATTAACAAATCCAATAATAATAATAATAATAATAATAATAATGATAATAATAGAATAATAATAATAATAATAATAATAATAATAATAATAATAATAATAATAATAATACCTAAGAAAGCCAATGTCCCCCAGGTGCAAAACTCAAGGGGGGGGGATAAAGGACCATGCTCAAGGAGCGAAATCATTGTGCTTCAATACCTGTTCTTAAGTTTGATTGATAGATTTTGCCTAAGAGGGGGGGGGGGGGGTGAGGGGGGGAAATCTTACAGACTTGTAACACCGCTTTTTACCCACCGCTGAATGGAGCCAGACAAAACGGAAACAGAGAAGCTCGGTGTTCTGTTCTCTATTCCGGAGGAATTATCTCGCCAAAATTCTAATTATTTATTCGTCGGTGCTGAACCAAAACCAAATGAAGTTTCGGGTTTCAATGGTGACTTTTTTTTTGGGGGGGCGGGGTTGGACAAAGGAGACGTAAGAAATTTAGAAATCCGTGTAAAGGAGGAGAGACAGACACACACTTTGGCACACACACACGCACACATAATATACATATACATATATAAACATATATATTATATATATATATATATATATATATATATATATATATATATATATATATATATATATGTGTGTGTGTGTGTGTGTGTGTGTTTGTGTGTGTATATATATATATATATATATATATATATATATATATATATATATATATACACACACACAAACATGTGTCCGAGGGTGAGTGTGTGTGTAGAATACTATCGGATGAGGCTGTTACCCAATAAGGAACAGTGTTTAATGTATATAAAAAAAAAGGACTTTCAATACTCTATTTTGACAAGGATAACCGTGAATTTGAATTTAATTCAATAATGCGTGCATAATTACAAGTGAATTAAACAATGTAAGGAACCACGCGGGATAGGTATGTATTGAAATTCAGCTTCTGAGAAAACAAGAATTTTTCGTGTTTAATCTACGCTAAGGGTTCCTAAAGAAAGTAAAATTTCTCTTAAAAAATCTAAGACGGATTCATAACTGTACTGGAGGCCTGATTTTTTTTTTTTAATATTCTGTCAAGGAATTTTTCTTTAAAAACTTTACCTCTCTGAAGAGGTATTTAAAAGTTCTGGTTAGCCACAAGTAAAGTGTGGTATTGGCTATGTAATTCTTTCAACGTCCACTAATCTTTAAGCTTCCTTTTTTGGGGATGTTTGGAATCACAAAACGCTATGTAATGCTTTCGCCTTACACTTAATTCCTATTTAGCAACTCTCTCTATCTGTCTAGTCATCTATCACCATCCATACAAGCAAAATAAAAGTTTGCGTGTCTACCTCTCTGAATCATTTATGGACGTCAAGATCAAAGCGAGAGGGTGATCTTTTTATAGTGAAATTCATTACGCAGTTAACAGGTTGCCTTACTCAAACCTGGCACTGAGCCATAAGCCTTTTCCTGGCTCTCCTCTCCCGTAACTTTCATGCGTAAACAATTTCGAATAAGGTTGAAACTTCTCATTTTATACTGGTGAAAGGTTCCAAGTTGTGCTTTGTTGGAAGGCTTCATGAATTGGCTCTATGCAAAAAACATGCGTAACACGCACGCACGCACACACACACACATACCAATATTGCCACATGGAATACCTAACTTTTTGCCTTTCTCAACTTCCTCGATTGTTCTGTAAACTTTGGTAATCGTGAAAGAATATACATACACACATTATATATATATAATATATATATATATATATATATATATATATATATATATATATATATATATATATATATATATATTTCAACATAACTATGTTTTTTAATGTCTGGAGGGTTTACTTTTGGCGTTGGATATAAAAATTGTATATATATATATATATATATATATATATATATATATATATATATATATATATATATATATATATATATATGTAATGCAATTATGCATAATTTTTAACTCAACTCAAAAACGAATCATCCAGACATTAACAAAAAATAAAACAATGCTTTCAAGAAATCTTCCACGGCAGCCCAGCAAGAGGTGGGAAGCTCTTCCAACCCTTGCGATTTCGTCATGAAAAATGAAAAGTAAATCAATTTGGAAATAAGAACATCTTCCAATTAAAATTTCCCCTAAGGCTTGCGACTCGTCGTGAGCCCTCAACGTGCGGCTGGTGACGAAGCCATTTGTAAAAGAGAAAGTTTTATGGTAAAAATACTAAAATGTTGTCCTGTAATTTTGCTTGCAACAGACTGAAATCTTGTCACATTAAGACCTACAATAGTAAACATCTCACGCTCCTTACAAGGAATTTTGACTCTGCCCTTTTAAGGTGCATCCACAGGACAGTTTATAATGTCATAAACGCATGTTGGCAACTCATCCCACATACATCTTAAACACGCTGTATACAAGTCACCGACATAATGGAAGTCCTGACCACTGATTTATACGATTACCCAGCATTGGCCAAAGTTTTGTTCTCCTCTTACGGTCGTTGCCTGGTCATCAACATTTTGTTATGTATGCGATAAGTCGACGACTTGTTGTCGACCTGTTATCAACCTATTTGAGATTCCATTTAAAGTTGTCGACTTGTTATCAACCTGTTTGTGATTCAACTTACAGTCGTTGACTTATTGGCAACCTGATTGTGATTCCATTTACGGTCGTTGACTTGTTGGCAACCTGAGAGAGTAAAATTCCACTAAAGGTCGTGGACGTGTTATCAACCTGTTTGTGACATGTACGCAACAATTCGCCGACATATTTACAAAAATATTTAACCCCAGGATGAACGAACCCTTACATTCACGGCCAGCTCTGTTGTTAAGTGACACTTTCGAGACGCTCAATATACGCCAGGCTTCTTTAGTTTTTGTTGGGAAAGTGTCGCCCTCTACCGACCGCGGCATCAAATTTTCCTTCACCCGGGGCTGTGGATACTGGAAAGCCTTCCTATTGTGCTACCTGGCAGAAACTGATTCTCCCCCCAACTATTATTCTCCTTCTTAGCTTTTGTTGCCGTTTCAGAGAATTGCAGGTTTCGTCTCCTTGGCTTATAGTCACAGAGTTTTAATTTTGAGGCACTAAGTAAAATCCTGATGTTAAAAAAAAATCATTATAGTTAATGAATGAACTATTCAAAGTTCTTTTTAATGTAAGCTTCATTATATGATAGAAAAGGAAGTTTCGTTCTTCACGTCTCCTTGCTTAAGATCATAGTTTTAATTTTGCAGGACTAAGTAAAATCCTGATAATAAAATACATCCTTATTGTTAATGAATTAACTATTCAAAATTCTTTTTAATGTAAGCTTCATTATATGACAGAAAAGGTAGCTTCATTCTTCACGTTCAATTTACCCTTGCGTCCAAGTCAGTATCCTCTCTCTCTCTCTCTCTTTATACCTTTATGAACAATAACCTCTCCCGTCTTTTCCTACAGAGGACGACGGACCGAACGCCCCTTCATCTCGTTCAGGGAAGAAGAAACACGAAAATAAAAATTTTGATGGAAAAAAATATCAAAACTTAAATATCTAAGATTTTATAATATTGTCCCGCAAGTCGTTTTACCTGGGAGCGAGTTGTCGTATGTAGGGAACATTTTTATTATTATTTCTTTTAGTTGGGTTAAGTGATGAAAGGCAGATTATATCTTCTTTCCTCCACCGTTACCTTTGGTTAAAGACACTATGCGTTCGCTCCTTTACCAGAAGTCTTCAAGATAACGCATCTTATATATTATATCCTAGTATTCATGCTAGTCATTCCAAGTGAGAAAGGTTCTATAAAAGGCGTTCCAAATCTTAATATCCCTGTTCTGGAATTCCATACGCAATTATCTTGCCTTTATAATTTCACTAATTATCCTTTCAAAATGCTGGTCGATTATTCCCCTGGATCCCGAGAGAGAGAGAGAGAGAGAGAGAGAGAGAGAGAGAAAGAGAGAGAGTTCCAAATCTTAATATCCCTGTTTTGGAATTCCATACGCAATTATTTTACCTTTATAATTTCACTAGAGAGAGAGAGAGAGAGAGAGAGAGAGAGAGAGAGAGAGAGAGAGAGAGAATATATATAGGTGTACTCCATTCTGGGAACTTAATGGGTCGCCCCATTTGACTTCCTTTCCCTGAATGTCAAAGACGAATGACGTAATTTCGGGTTTTGTCGAACAGGCTCCCTTTGAAGTTCATCCTGGAACGCGAATGCTCATTAAAAAGTTTGTTATTGGGACCCAAAGCTTCTTATCCATTGTGGAAACTTATTTGGAGATGCCGAAGAGGAAGTTCGCCCACGAGTGAGGTGGGTTGGTCGTCCGCCCCTCGAGTGAGGTGGGCTGGTCGGAATGGAGGGGTCCTCTTCCAGGAAATACTGGAAAGGCGTCGAAATCACGTCGATGTTTCTGACGTCGAATCTCTTCGTTTCTGGACGATGCTCTCAACGCAATTTTTTTTTAACTCTCTGTTCACTGTCGCTGGAGTTTCTGCCTGTTTCTTTACCCCTCTGTCTCTTAGTGTCTCGCTAATTCAAGAAGTCTTACATATAATGTCCTGGACTTTGACAGTCTGTCTATAGTCCTGTCATTTTTGACTGCCTCTATATACCTCGGCACCAGTCAAGAAATCTTACATATAAGGTCCTGGACTTTGACAGTCTGTATACGATTCTGTCATTTCTGCCTCTGTCAAATCCCCGGGGACACATATGTCTTAGTGTTTCTGCCATACATGTCCGTCTCTATATCTCATCATATATAAGGAGCTCCCACACTTCTAGAGGTTAACACTTCTGAAGGAATAATGTCAATCCTAGTTCTTCAAAGTTCTACAACCGTTTATAGGCATCAGTTACCAGTTACTGCCTCCTCGCATTCACCAGCATGAGACTTGTTAGAAATGTGATGCCAACCGCGCATGTCTACGTAATTGCCTTCATAGTTTTCTCCACAAAAAGGTCATAAAAATACTTTTTAGTCTCCACGTCTTCTTCATCATCAGTCGCGTTTCCTTCCAATATTTTTTCTTAACGCGAACTATCTTAAAATTTACAGCATCCTGCATCGCTCTTTTAATTTCCGTCGGCTGATTGTTTTCAGCACCCTTATCTCTAACGAAAAATGAGTTTTTTTTTAAATGTTGAAAAAAGAATCCCCCCCTCTCTCTCTCTCTCTCTCTCTCTCTCTCTCTCTCTCTCTCTCTCTCTCTCTCTCATTACATTCACGTCGAAATTTCCAATTAACATACGGCTGGGCAAAGTTGCTAACAGCATTTGTCGTTTTCAATGCTATTACGACCAGCAGATGTCAAAACTTTTTCGCGTTCTCTCACATCGAATGGGGAATTTTTAATGCCGGGATTTATGGCAATATTTTTCCAATTAGTTCTCAACACAAACCACAAGGAGGCCTGTTTAGGTATATTTCAAGCGCATCTTTGTGCTCGAACAACGAGCCTTCAGCCACAAGTTCATTTATCATGTTAACGTTTCCAACAAAGCATAAATCTTTATCTTAACCTATAACACATCTCATCTCATAATCGTTTTTCATAATTTGGAATCAGAGCCTCCCATACACATGAACTCGTATAGACATCTTAGTCAGTTCTTGAAGGCTAGTGTTACTTTCTCTTCATATGTTACAAACTACTTTCTCTTCAAATGTTACAAACTACTTTCTCTTCGAATGTTACAAACTTCATTTTCTGTAGGACAAACAAAAGAAACGCCACTGACAATGCTGAAGGAGGTTTAAGCTTAGCATACATCATCTCCTCACTTACTGACTGACGCCCTGCCAGATGAATAATGTTCATGAAATATTAACCCAAAACAAATAATGTTTTTCGTTCTGTTTACCCGGCAACTACAGATAACATTTTACACTTAGTAAGAAGAGTAATTCTTTCTTGACACTAAAACCCATTGAATTGGAGACTTTTTATCTTTTCATAACCCAATTTTTTACGAGTTGACGGCAAATATCCTCAGCCGTTATCACTGGAGCTTCTATCTCCCTTCTGATTGGCTGATGGGAAGAAGTGAACACCTCGGAACCCACCAATCGCGATTAACTTCAACGATGTCGGTTGCGGATATTAAATCGAACCGCCAAGGAAAAAAATAGACTATTGATACTAGTCATATTACTCGAGTTTTAATTTGGGTTTATTGCTCGCAATTCGCAGCAGCCTTCCTGATCATACATTTACATAGCCGAGGGAACGAGGCAATCCATCATGAAAGGAAAGTGCTTCTCTCTCTCTCTCTCTCTCTCTCTCTCTCTCTCCAAACCGTATTTACCCTCCGCTCGGTTTAGTCATCAAAGGAAAATGATTTAACGGTGTGCAGTCTCTGTTTCGGGTGCAGATACAGAGAGAGAGGGAGAAGAGAGAGAGAGAGAGAGAGAGAATGCACGGCCCTCAGTTCAAAAGAGTCCAGAATCCGTCTGAGTAGATCCAACTACCTTCACCTCAAACTTATATCATTCAAAGGGCTCACCATATAGGCCACAGACTTCCCATTAAAAACAGGACGCGCCGCTCACTTTTAGTTGTAAATCGACCTCAACTGAGCGAATTTCTTTATTTATCAACTATATCATTGTCATTTACCCCTACGCTGCTACTTTAAATGTGAAAATGTGATATATTTTGAGAGATATATCTTAAACTTGAATGGTAACTAAATTACAGGTTAGTTTATATCAGAACTATGCGGAGTTATTGTGAGTATTGAGACATCTATATATATATATATATATATATAGTATATATATATATATATATATATATATATATATATATATATATATATCTATATGTCGTTAATTAACGTACTTAGTTCCTCCTTATCAGAGAGGCCAAACATCCTCCACCCCGCCAACCCCCACCAAAAGGTGTCTGTAAAGCAGCAAAGAATAAAGTCAATCGCTCTCGGCTTAGATCCCACCACTAAAATAAGCTTCAGGCTATAATGGTCAGCTATCAGCGTTCAGTATATGACCACAGAAACCCTTTAATAAATAAGTATAATCTACGGCAAGACTTAATGATGTTATGGTATCACACCTACTTTTTTCTGCTAAATATTTTTGCATGTGTCTGCCTGCGATTGTCTTACTTATTTGTAAATGTGTTAAACGTTTTATGAAGCAATCAAAGATAAAATTCATCATTAGAAAAAAAAATTGCTATAGGCGAAGAACAGTATCAGATGTTAGGTATCTATCTTTACTTTGACCAATCAAGACAGGTATATACCACGAACACGCAATATCCACAAAGGACTACATAAATCTCTGACATGTACGCATAGCAGGATGGTCAGTGACGTAACGATTTCTCTCTACAGTGAGAGAGGTTCACAAGTACTGAGGATTCCTACATCCTTCTCTTTGAAGGTATTTGACGTCAATCCTTCGCCCTCAATCCTACAGCAATTCCTAATTCCTCTCCTTTCACTCCACTGAAAGGATAACTTTCTCACCTCACTGATCAGGTATACATATTTTCTCCTTCACCTAAACTAATGATTATCGCTTCACAACATAGAAAGTATTCTCTTTTCACCCCGTGGGACGGATATTTCTTTCACCCCTCAAGAAGGATGCTCCACGTCAAAATGAAATGATTATCGTTACACCCCCATAGACAGGATACCCTCCTCACCTCACCACACGAAACTCCTTTTTACTAAACCGAATGGGTACCGCGTTCACCCCATGGAATGGAACCTCCTTTCACCCCACTGAAAGGATACTCTTTTCACCCTTCAAAAAAAGGATACTCGTTCCACCAAACTGAAACTATTATCCTTTCACCCCTCAGATAGGATACCCTTTTCACCCCACGGAATTCAAACTCCTTTTACCTTATAGAAAGAAATTGACGGGTGAATGACCACCTGATAGTTAGTCAACTGTCGCACGTTTCAGTCATGGCGGAGAAAAGTATGGGGGCTTGCAACCTCACATCCAAAAAAAAAAAAAAAAAAAAAAAATCTGGATTTTGGTGTATTTACTTTCAACATAGAGCTCCATACAGCTACTTAGGAGCTCATCAGCAACACATCGTGCCATTGGAGAGACAAATATATATAAATAAATACACACACACATATTTATACTTTATATATGTTGTAAGGAAAAAATTGAAAATTTTTATTTTAGTGGGCTTCCAACAACATAAAATTTTAGAACACGGACACGGTGTTTATAACTTTGTGCCATGTATGTATTCACGAGAGAGAGAGAGAGAGAGAGAGAGAGAGAGAGAGAGAGAGAGAGAGAGAGAGAGAGAGGAAAAGCATCCACACCGTCCAAGAAACGCCCCAAATCATTATGGCGATTATGGCTCCATTCTCACGAGGGCCTGCTGATTATCTCTATCTGTTCCTGTATCTCATTTCTTCCCTTTCCCCTCCCTTTATCCGCCTCCCGCTTATCCATTAGCCTGATCGTCTCCTCTTTAAAGGAGGGATTTCTCCTCCTTTCTCTCTCTCTATAATTGTCTTTACCGAACTTCCCTTTGTCTGAATGGTCTGGTGATTCTTGCTTCAATTCTATTAACGCCTTTTTTTTAAAACTTTCGCTTTCATCCGATATATATATATGTTTCAAAGGCGTTGCACTTTTATAATTGTTTTGCTTACCCTAATGATATGAACTGCGATAGTAATTTATTCCCAATTTTTTTAAATTCTCCCCATTATTCTCGTCGTCTCGTCTCAGGTGCTTAATTAGCATACTCTTCTTCAGATCGAGCAAATCGTGAATATAATGATATAAAAACGCCTTTTGTTTTTATTTGCAACGCCGTCTCGTCTGAGATGCATAATGAGTATACGGTTCCAAGATCAAATAGATAATGAATTATGATGATCTTTTAAAAACTTATTCATATGGTTTCAAAGCAACTCAAGACTAGTTTGGCAGCAATAATGGTAGCAGCAAAAATTCGTTCGTAATTTGAATTTACATTTGCAACAACTAAAAAAAATTAGTTACCTAATTTCGACTATTTGTGGGCAAATGTTTGAAGTGCTTTAATGCCTCGCATATTACATGTTATCTGATTATTCATAATATATATATATATATATATATATATATATATATATATATATCTATATATATATATATATATATATATATATATATATATATATATATTTATATTTATATATATACGTATATTTATATGACTGGTAAAATTTTTCTGTTACAACGGAATTCCATCTAATAAAAGGAGCTCATAAAAACGCCAAAATATAGAAAGTAAGTACTATATTTTGGCATTTTTATGGGCTCCTTTTATTATTATTATCGTTATTATTATTATTGTTAAAAAGAATGGCAGAATTAAGCGAGTTGATTTAATATATTGTTTTTTCTATTTTCCTCACAATTCGCTTCTCAGGCTCAGCGATGTTTCTGAGTAACTGACCAATATTCATATTGGGAATTTTCAAAAATTATAAATGGTGAAGGTAATCTTTTATTGGAACAGGATATCAGGTCCAGGTCAAGCAGGGGTCGTCGTCAGTGCTGGTATTATTCCTGCTTGACCTGGACCTGATATCCTTTTCCAATAAAAGATTACCTTCAGCATTTATAATTTTTGAAAATTCCCAATATGAATATTGGTCAGTTACTCAGAAACATCGCTGAGCCTGAGAAGCAAATTGTAAGGAAAATAGAAAAAACAATATAAAAAATCAACTCGCTTAATTCTGCCATTCAATTTTATTTTACAGAATTAAATTTGGGACCTTAAATTAGAGGTTGGGTCCTCTTTACCCAAAAAATTTATTATTATTATCATTATTTCATTATTATGTATTATTAATTATTATTATTATTATAATTATTATTAAATGATATATCGTTCTTATTACTAACGGTGCGATGATTCTCAAGACGAATTAATCACATTATGAGGTAGGTTTTTTTTTTTTTTATCTAATGCAGCATGACATTTTAAGTATACTAATGCGATCTCATCACTTTCACTCAAAATTCTATTTTATCAAAAAAGCAAATGACTTTCTTACGTAGCTCCAGACGCCTAAGTAACTACCATCGAGTTCCTATCACGCCACGCGCGTCTTTTAAAGCCAATTTGCATATCTTGGTTACAATTTGAATGTCAAAGGCATACGCAATCTTTCGGCATAAAATCATTCAGCGAATAGGCAACATGATTTCAGCTTCTAATTCGAATTCCGAAGAATTCTCAAGCCGTTCCTCGTCGTTGCCATTTAAATATGGGGTTACGTTGTCTGAAATACGAGGATTGGAGGGCTTTCAAAATCTGTATCCTGATGAGTCTTGAAATACGTCTTTTTCAATAATAATAATAATTTTTTTTTAATTTTTTTTCACTTTAGTTTAACCAGACCACTGAATTAATATTAGCTCTCCTAGGGCTGGCCAATAATAATTAAATAATAATAAAATAATAATAATAATAATAATAATAATAATAATAATAATAATAATAATAATCAATAATAATAATAATAAATGAATAATAAATAATAATAATAATTGATTAATAATAATAATAATAATAATAATAAGGTAATAATTAATTAAGGGGAATAAAAAAAAGAATAATTAAGTCTTATTAAAGGATTCTGGATCAGCTGCATTTAACTTGCAAATAGTCTTCTATATTTTTTTAAAGCAATTATTAGAATTATAGAGAAGACTATTTACAAGTTAAATGCAGCTGATGCAGCAATATCTTTCAATAAGACTTGTTTGAAAGAGGGTCTCCTTCCAATAAATAATGATAATAATAATAATACATTAGATTTACCAATATAAATTTGCTGGTTTACTACATACCTTTAGCATTATGACATTATATTCTATTCCGTTGAAGTTTGCTATGTAAGGTCGGTTCATTCAAACGTATATTAGCAATGAATAATAATAATAATAATAATAATAATAATAATAATAATAATAATAATAATAATAATAACCTAAACCTACAAATGATGGATGATTTTATATATATATATATATATATATATATATATATATATATATATATATATATATATATATATACACACACACACACACACACACACACACACATATATATTATATATATATATATATATATATATATATATATATATATATATAATAATAATAATAATAATAATAATAATAATAATAATAATAATGATAATAAATCTACAAATAACGGATGCTTATACAGGCTTCAATGACGTCGTATAAATAATTCCCAAAAATCGATTAGAGGTAAATTTGTCAACTGACTAAACTCTTAAATATTCCCCATTACAAACTTATCTCCCTAGAAAGAAATAAAAAAATAACTTGTACGACAAACAACTTATAAAATAAGAATTAGATATATATATATATATAGATATATATATATATATATATATATATATATATATATATATATATTTTATTCCATTAAATAATAGTTTTCGAAATGTTTACCTGGTTGGTGGCAGCTGATTGGCTGATAACGGGTGACCTGATAACATGTAAATGGAAGAGGGGTATCAATAACTTGCCCAGATTAGGGGAAGTGAATTCGCATTAAAAGCTATTTAGTGTTCATTAAATATCATAAAAAATGTGGGATTAGTTAACCTATATAGGCATTTAAAAAAAATTTTCCGCTTTAAGTAATCTGTTCATTATTCTCACAGCAATAATAACGCGATGTAAATTTCATGTTTCTGACATGTCATCAACACACGTCGGCAACATGTCGCATACATATCACATACAGGTTGATAACAAGTCAGCAACCGTATGTTCAGAGCTAATCTTTGGCAAATGCTAGATAACCGTATGAAGCGCTGGTTGTGACCATCGATAAGCCGTCAACTTGTATTCAACCTGTTGGGAATGTGTGTGCGACAGTGCGACAAGTTACCTAGTGGGAGTATCGTTAAGATATTTTAAAGAAAAATACACCCCAAAAAAATCGGTTAAGGATAAAACGCATATTCAGTGGACCTAACTCCAGTATTTATATAGTTTTCGGAGCAGCAGATAAACTGGTCGTTAAAAAAACTTCCTAGTGGCTTTCATTCACTCCTTTGGCTCCCAGGTCTTATTGTGAACCATGACACCAGACCTCTTCATGTCACTGTTGATGCCTTCTGGCTGTCTGGTTGGTCTAGTTATGTCGCTTAGCGCCAACGTGGGATATTTCTTAAATAGTGACCCCCAAGGGGGGTTTTCGGGGTTCCTTATCTAGGACTAATATTTCTTATGGGGTCATTATCTTTATGGTATTTACTACAGTCTTTTGTTTGTGTGTTTTTTTACGGTCATCCCCAACATGGGACTTTCCCTAAGGAGGCCTGTAAGTGTGAGGAGGTATGCAAGGGAATAAAAGGGCTAATGAGGACCTGTGGACTCTGCCCAGCATACAGAATCGCTCAAAAGCTCTCTACCTAGATTCACCCAGCCTTGCGCTGGCACGGGCTCTTGCTCCTTAACAGTCCCTAAAAAAATAAAAATAAATAAATAAAAAAACTAATTTCAGTGATAGTTGCCAGTGACTGTAGACATGGTATGCCATAGAATCTGATTGTCACAGCTTCCTTCGTTATTGAGTCGACCACTCCTCCATCAAACCCCCCAAAACCCAACCCCAGCCCCACCCCCCGCCCCCCAATCAATCCAGCCCACCCCTCCCAACCCTTCACCTCGTTTTCTTCTTCAAGCCCTATTTTCCCAGACGAGCGACTTCGGTTTCTGTTTGTTTGTATGTTATTTTTACGTTGCATGGGACCAGTGGTTATTCAGCAACGGGACCAACGGCTTTACGTGACTTCGATTCACCAGCGACACGGTCTTCCAAACCGTCACACACACACACACGCACCAATAGCTGGCGGACCGCGGCTTTTTTTATCAATGACATATACTTCCGGTGTTGACAGCAATGACTGAGACAATATCGCCTTCGTAATTATAGAAGCAATTTGTCACCATTTAGAAACTCTTTGTCGTCACTGCGCTTCCATTAATCACTCTGTTCAGCGTTTCCGCTGCGTCGGAAATTATTCAAATGTCATCAGTGTTGATAGGGACGGTGTCTATGTTTATTCTGAAGGCTGAAATAATAATAATAATAATAATAATAATAATAATAATAATAATAATAATAATAATAATAATAATAATTAATAATAATAATAATCTGACCATTGTTAAAAATTCCAGATATATGCTAGAACATATTTCTATGTAAAAATAAAACGAAGACTTTCGAATACCTGAATGGTGTTCCTAATCATTGTAACGTTAAAATGCAAATGGAGAGGTAGTTCCCTCCTGAAGAGCATCTCCATTTGCATTTTAACGTTACACTGATGAGGAACACCGTTCAAGTGTTCAAAAGCCTTTGCTTTATTTTTACATAGAAATATATTCTAATATATGACTGTAGATTTTTTAACAATTCGTTTTCACGAGACTGTGAATTTCTTAACAATCTGACTATGCTTGTTATGAGTATAACTCGGCACTCAGGCCAGATTTATGTTTTTATTTTTTTCACAATATCTTAATATTTTCATTTTCAGTTTCTCAGTGTTGGTAGGACAGTGTCTATGTATATTCTGAAGGCTAAGATAATAATAATAATAATAATAATAATAATAATAATAATAATAATAATAATAATAATAATAATAATAACAATGATGATGATGATGATCTGACTACGATTGTTATTAATATAACTCAGGCCATAGATACGTTACTTTATGCATTATCTTTACTCTTTTCATTTTCAGTTAAAAAACGTTAAACTGGACAATTTTGAGAATCTTTAATATACTTTTGATATTTTAAACACACCAGAACCATAATGAGCGAACGAAAAGTCTTAAAACTACACCTGTAATAGTGCAGATCCTCTGCACGAAAAAAAAAAAAAAAAAATTAAAGAAAAAAATAACAATACACGTTTCACTTTCCGAGGAAATTACTCTTGCCTCATCCCTTTCTCTAATCTTTCTGCAGCCAACTTCAACTGACTAACTACCAGGTGCATAATTTCTGTTTAGTTTACAACAGGAAAAGTGGGCGTTTTTTTTAAAGAAATTACCCTAAATTGTATCGCAACCTCAACAGTTAACGACTTAACTAGAGGGGCAATTTTATTTATTATTATTATTATTATTATTATTATTATTATTATTATTATTATTATTATTATTATTATTATTATCTAATATAAATATCAGTTTTTATTTATGTTATATATATTACAATTATAACTTTTTGTTTTATTCATTTATTATTATTATTATTGCTACTATCTGTTTTTCCTAATATCATATATAAATTACAATTATAACTATTTGCTTTGATTTATTATTATTAATATTATTATTATTATTATTATTATTATTATTATTATTATTATTATTATTATTATTATTATTATACAATTACTTCGATTATGTCTCAAGACATTAACGAAGCCTCTCCTTTTCCGACAGGTGTCAGCAGCGTGGTGGGCGTCGGAGGGTATGTCTGCGTGGGCGCAGGCGCGGCCGAGTGGGCGGGGCCATCCATCATCCTGTCGGTCCTCCTCACGTCATTTTCGACCATACTGACAGGTACCATAAGGGCGAGTATATCAGTCAGTTAAGGTCGCTGATGTGATGTGGTGACGTCATGAGTCACCTGACTCATAATCAAATTTAATTGTTTTAAATCAAGATGCTGTAATTTTGACGATACCAGATTTTATGTAGCCCAGACACTATTTGTTTGTTTGTTTGTATGGTGTTTTTACGTTGCATGGAACCAGTGGTTATTCAGCAACGGGACCAACGGCTTTACGTGACTTCCGAACCACGTCGAGAGTGAACTTCTACCACCAGAAATACACATCTCTAACTCCTCAATGGAATGCCCGAGAATCGAACTCGCGGCCATCGAGGTGGCAGGACAAGACCAAACCGATCACGCCACTGAGGCGCTCCCAACCTAATATACCGTAACTATCTTAATCTGCAATAGAATGCGTTCAGCTGTAATTTCGACGATACAAGATTTTATGTAACCCAGACACTGTAACTACCTTCAAAAGCCGTTGTTAATTAGTTGATATTAAATGAATACAAAAGTCATGTATAAAACTCTAAGTTGGCATACGCCCTTTCACACTTTATGTAAGACTTCGTCTTTGTAACATTTCATGCGAGTGGCGTCTATTATTATACTTTGTATAACGTAACGTGTTCCACACTGAAGAGAAGACGTATCATCTTGATTATGAAAATAAAATATCATCTCTTCTTCGAACTGAGCTCTTTTCGTAATCAGCAACGTTCTAAACACAAAAAGAAATTTCCCAGTAATGAAAAACAGCTCTTTGTGTTCTATGATTATTTGCAGCTTCTGGAAACTAAATAAAAACAGAATCCTTCAGTGTTCATTTCTGAGTAGCGAAAGCTTTCGTTGGCGATTTTTGAACTGGGAAAATATTCGTTATTAATTTATTTTTGGAGTCAACGTCTTTCACTGTCTTAATGAATCTGATGAACATAAGGATTATTCTTTATGTGGGAAAATAGTGTTTTTTTGTATTTTCTTTTATTTTTTTGGGTCAACGTCTGTCATTGTCTTAATGAATACGATGAAGATGGGGATTATAAACAGACTTGAACGTTGATAGACTGAAAGGATGAGAGACTTGAACGTTGAATGACTTAAAAGGTCGAATGATTTACTCGTTCTGTAACTACAATGTTGCAAGACTTAAATGTTGAAAGACTTAAACGTTGAAGGACTGAAATGTTTAAAGAATGAAACGTTGCAAGACTTAAATGTTGAAAGACTTAAACGTTGAAGGACTGAAGCGTTGAAAGATTTTTAAACGTTGAAGGACTGAAACGTTGAAAGACTTAAACGTTGAAGGACTGAAACGTTGAAGGACTGAAGCGTTGAAAGATTTTTAAACGTTGAAGGACTGAAACGTTGAAAGACTTAACGTTAAAACACTTAAATGTTGAAACAATTAAACACTGAAAGACTTAAACGTTGAAAGACTGAAACGTTAAAAGATTTCAACGTTGAAATTCTAAATGAACGTTTTAAATGTACATTTTGCCACAAGTATATTATTATTATTATTAGTTATTATTATTATTATTATTATTATTATTATTATTATTATTATTATTATTATTATTATTATTATTATTATATAGACGTTTTCCTTTCAGAGGGTCGAGGCTTTAGATAACTATTTGGTTCGGAATAAATAATTTAGAATGACGATGTTAGCCCCATATCTCGCGCACATGAGTCAACAAACTACCACGTACACACATTATATATATGTACAGACACACACACACACACACACACACACACACACCACCATATATATATATATATATATATATATATATAAAATATATATATATATATAAAACACCTTCGTAAATAAATAAACATAATAACAATAAAAATGAACAGAAGGTGAGTAAATATTTTAAAATGTTAAAATTACTGCTATAACGCGACATGAAGATTAAAATTATATTTCCTCCCTAAAGCTTCCTTTTTTGGTTATATTAAACTTCCCTTAAGTTAATTTAAACGTAAATAGCTAACATCTTGGAGTATCCTTATACACTTGCCTTCAAAATCCCGATTACCGGCAATGAACTTTTAGATCGGACACTCTCAGTATCTTTGCTATAGTAGGTCACCTGCAGGAAAGAGATAAAAACTCATAATTAAGAGGAAAGGAAAAAAATGACACTTTACAGTAGATTATGATTGGATAGTACATTTCGGTATAACTTCGTTAAAGTACCGAGATTGCAAAGGAAGTGTTGCAATTTCGCAGAGGTAGTGTAATTGAGTGGCTGACCAAGGTGTGTAATGTATTTTTGGATGAGGGAAAGGTTCCAATAGGCAAGGTGATCTAGCTCTCTCTCTCGTCTCTCTCTCTCTCTCTCTCTGGTTAGTGTTATCAATGTAATACTATAAATCAGAACAGATGGCAGTAAGGTTCCAACTGCGGGAAAAGGTGGCGTAAATTTGGCGTGTTTAGCAGATTCGCAATTACGATTGAGGTAGCAGGGAAGGGAACTGCATTTCTCATCTATGAAATCAGCAACAGTCTACCAAAAAGATACAAAGCTTCATAGATATATTGAAGGAAAATAAATAATCCTTCAATACTGGAACAAATCTACTGAAAACATCTTGAAATAATTGAAGAAGTTCCAAATAAATCCAAGTGGTCAAGAGACTCATAGAGAAAATATACATAAACCACATATTCCCGACAAAGACAATGAATAAGGTGAATCTTGTGAAATATACTAATTGATGCATTAGGAAAAAGAATGCAAAAGCAATGCAAACTGTGTAAGGTTTGGTATACAAACCGTCATAGTCAATCCACAAAACCTAATCCGAAATGTGCTGCATGCGACATTCCGACCCATCCACAGTGGTGCTGAGTTAATACAAGATTTTGAGAAAAGGATACAAGATTTTTTGTTCACCTGTCTATCATGGATGGACAATGTTATTAAATCAAGATTGAATGTACAAATAGTTGAGGATGAAGAAGAAGAGGAGAGGAAGAAGAAGAAGAAAAAGAAGAAGAGGAAAACGGAAGAGAAGTAAACAAAAATGAAATGACAGAAAAAAATAAGGAAACAAAGAACAAGATAAAAGTATGGATGCAGAGATACTCATTGATACTACATATGAGGCAATAAAGCAGCATACCTACGAAGAAATAAATTACGATATGACAACAGAAAAGCAAATCCCGAAGAGGCTCTACCCAGATCTATACAATGACGGGAAAGAGGAAAAAATAGACAAGAAGACAAAATCTGCAACCTTTTGAAAAGAGAGGGGAATTGCAGATTTGGAGAAAGATGTTACTACAAACATCCTAAGATATGTCAAAACTATGAAATATATGGTAAATGTGCATACTTAGATGGATATGGGGATGATTGCAGAGATCTGCATCCAAAAATATGTAAAAACCTAAAAGAAGGAAAAGGATGTAAGTTCGACAAAAAATGCAAATATATGCACCCTGTAGCCATGAATCATAATCAAATAAATAACCAACCAAGTAATAAAATCCAAAAAATAAGAAAGAAACAAATAAAGAGAGAAATCAAGAATATCAGGTAAAAGAGAAAAGCAAACCACCATGAGATATGCAGAGGTGTCAGCAAAAAATTTCAAAGCATCAGCTCCGAAATTCTACTCAAGAGATAATAACTGTATTTATTATGCAAGAGGTATATTGCAGAAACGGAGAAAATTGCAGATTCAGACACAAAATTAATAATTAATGGAAGAAATCAAATATTATGGAAAAGTTGGATTTTTTAATCGAATTTCTGGAAATGGAAAACAACATACCAACGGAAGAATGGGAAAAATCCTTATTACTATCAGTATTAAATGAAGGAGAAAACACGCAAACCATCATGTGAATGATCGCAGTTTAGTTCGAGTAACTCAAAAAGAAAATAGAAAAGTACTTAGAAGAACCTAACCAAAATGAAAAGAAATAGATTAATGTATTAATGACCGTATCCCAAGAGACGGGAATGTGATCATAAAAGGGTTCCAAAACTTAAATCAGAGAAAAAATAGGAATCAAGGGGAACCGCAATATATGGGAAAGACAAAAAACAAGGAAAAATATATGAGAAATATAGTAACTCAGAATGTGAACTAATAGCGGTAGAATTTGAATCTGAAAAATTGATGAACATAGTAATATATAGACCTCCTAATACTAAAGAGTTTGACTTAATAATTGAAAAATTGGATGATATATGTAGAAATCACAAGGACTGGACTATTCTCCTATCTGGTGACTTCAACTTTCCTTTCGTAATGGAAAGAACGAATAGGAGATTGTGGTTGTACTTATACATATAAAAAAGAGAGTAATAGTAGTGCAGAAGATAAGAGGCAATTTGAAAAGCTATTAGATATGCTACTAGAATACAACATTCACAAATAAATCACCTGCCACAAGAAAGGGAAAATACTTTAGACTAGTATTTGTGAACGATGAATTATGAAATTAAAGAAATAATAGTTTATAATGAGAGTATTTCAGACCATAATGTCATAGAATTAACAGTTCATTCCAAAGCAAGTGAAAATAGAGATAAGCAAGAAATGAAAAAGTGGGAAGGATATGGAAAATACAACTTCTACAGTAAAAATATAAAATGGTCAGAAATTAATGAAGAATTAAACAAAGATTGGGATAACATTTTCGTAAGTGATGACATAAGGGTAAATACGGAGATATTATATAAAATATTGGAGATAATAGTGGAAAAATATATACCGAAGAAGAAAAGTAAACATCATTCATGCATACCAAGAGACAGAAGGATCTTGTTCCAGAAAATCAGAAAGTGAAAAAAGGTCTTGCTAAAGAAAAAAATGCATGGAAAGTTATAGAACTAAAAAGTAAGATAGAAAATGCAGAACAAAAGATTATACAATCAAAAGAAAATGAAAAACGGGACTTGGAAGAAAAAACCCTATTAAATATCAAGCAAAACCCCAAACTATTATACTCATATGCGAAGAAGATGAATAAAAGAAGAATAGAAATAGGCCCTCTGAGAATTGAAGGGAGATTAACGAATGAAAAAAGGAAATTTGCAACATACTGGCAGAACGATATAAGAGAGAATTCACCCCTAGAATAGATAATGAAGATAATGATATAGAAGTAAGGGATGAAAATAGTGAATATTTAGCTGACATAGATATTAATGAAGCTGATATTGTGCAGGCTATTAATGAAATTAAATGGAGCTGCTGCAGGGCCTGATGGAATTCCTGCTATTTTGTTAAAGAAAGTAGTTCATTCTATCGCAAAGCCACTTGCAATATTATTAAGAAAAAAGTGTAGATACAGGCAAGATATAGATGAGCACAAATTAGCATATATTACCCTACTTTCAAAGTGGATCAAGACTAGAGGCAAGTTAATTATAGGCCTGTGAGTCTAACATCACATATTATGAAAGTGTATGAAAGGGTAATGAAGAAAAATATTATGAAACATTTAATAAAAAAACATAATTTGTTTAATAAAGGACAACATGGTTTCGTACCCGGGAAAAAGTACACAAACCCAACTGTTA
>NC_087216.1:21249076-21295347 GCF_015104395.2 Macrobrachium nipponense | reverse complement strand
AACGAACTGCCATTTTTTAGATATGACAATTTCACGATGTCTAATTGTAATGAAATTTCTGAACAGGTGTTTTTTAGAAAGAAGACCTTTTACTGGTTTTTGGGAACAAATTTTGCTTTAGCTTTTTGTCCGTTGGTTTTTAAACTTAATGCATGCAAGACATTATTGTGTAGAGCTTATAATGTGTCATGCAACTGGGTCAAATTCCATGAGGAAGTAGTTTTCTTGCAAAACTATTTTAAACAGAAATTGCTATTCCATCCCACCTATTTGAGAAAATCTTGAGGAGTTTTTAAATGACATTGTTAAACCAGAAAGCACCCACTTTTAATGTACCTAAAAAGAACTGTATATATCCTTGCCTTTCCTGTTTAACATATAAACTTGTAAAACGAGAGCTCACCGTCGTACTCAGCAATATGTACCCATATGTTAAATTTAATTTTATCTTCAAGAACCCCTTAAAAACAAAAATCAGAAGTCTTTTCAAGTTCAAGGACACCCTACCGCAGTTGATGCGATCTTCAACGGTATATTTGTTTACTTGTACCAAATGTAATTTGGGAACCTATGTCGGTAATTCGAGTCGGCTGTTGAAGGTTCGCATCGATTGCCATCGGGGTGTCAGTCACCGAACAGGAATAACTTTATCTAAGAAAGAATTTTCTGCAATACGCAACCATGCAATAAAATGTACATAACATTCAGTACAATGATTTTAAAAATCTTATCCCAAGCAATAGATAACCGGTCATTACCCATTCTCGAGTCCCTCTTCATTAAACAATTGTCACCAACCCCTCAACAACCATTCAACTGCTGCTACAACTGAACATTACTTAATAGACTATTCGCCCTTTCTACCTTCTCGCCTTTGTATTTGTGTCTCTTTAGTCAAAAATATATAATAATTCAGTCTTATCTATACTTCTGTACCGGTGAGTTCTCGTTTCGCTATTTTTTGCTTTGTTGTCCGCCTTTATAAATTTTTTTTACTTTAATTTTTCTCCTTTTGTAATTCATATACAGAAATTTTTGCTGTTACGATTCAATGTTTTTCTCCTGTTTTTAGTAATAACGTAATTTTCTTAGTTGTTCGCGCAGTGTGGTTGTGTTTTTAAGTGTTTTTGTTTGTTTATTTTTATTTTGAAGTGTCATTGTACTCAGTAGCTTTGCTTTTTACTGTCGATCTCTTATTCAATTAGTTACCGTCTTACTTTTATATAAAATTCGAATTTCACTGATATATCGTTAATTAATCTATATATATATTTTTAAATAGCATAATTTATTACTGTGCCCCATTTTAGTCTGATTTAATGTATAGAATTTTAATTTTTTCCTTGTTTTTAGCCCTGAAGATGGGATTTGTATCCCGAAACGTAGGCGTTGGATGAAAATAAAGTTTTAACGAGAGAGAGAGAGAGAGAGAGAGAGAGAGAGAGAGAGAGAGAGAGATATCAAAGGTAGATCGTATCACATGAAAGCTCTGATCATATAACTCTCCAATAAGCCAATTTTAATTCGAGTTTCCGCCATACTTGACTTGATTTTTATAGAATTTAATAAGTATTTGACCTTTTGCATTGAAATAATATTCCAGTAAATGAACACTTAGTGACGTGGGTAAAGATATTTGTGGGTCTGTACAAAAACGAACTGATTTACTTCTTTTCATTGCTCTTACATCATTCTCAGTATTATTTACAATGTAACTACAAGACGACCCCAATAGTAATTATTAAAGAGTGAAAAGCAATTACGATCTGTAAGCATGATTATTGAGCGGATTCTTTTAAATTTTCATGGCTGAGAAAGTCAAGACTGGAAGGATAAATTTTTTTTTTTTTTTTTTTTTTTTTTTTTTTTTACATTTTGAAGGAAACTTTTTACTCATTCGAGTCGGCCCAGTGTCAAAGTTCATTCCTAAACTCAGAATAAGAGACAGTTTGTTTTCGCTTTTATTATGTTCGACAAAAAAACAAAATCACATCGAAAGACGGGAAATATATATATATATATATATGTGTATATATATATATATATATATATATATATATATATATATATATATATATATATATATATATATGTATGTATGTATGTATGTATGTATGTATGTATGTATGTATGTATGTATGTATGTATGTATGTATGTATGTATGTATGTATGTATGTATGTATGTATGTATTTTTCTTCGCCTTGACAATAACGCAATCACATCAAAAGACCGCAAATATGTTTGTATGTAAGTACGTATGCATATATGAAATATGTTTGTTCAGGTTCAGCGGAGGCTCTTGACTGATTTTCAATAACAGATAGTGCTCGGAGAATCAAATAGAATATTGTGCCTATTTTAAATCATAGATAACATTCTGGAATTCATTTATTTTGTACCGGTAAACTTCTGACAGTCTCTTGAACTTCAAACTAAGTCAAAGAAAAACAACTTCCCCCAAAAAAAAACAAAGAAAAAGTGAGAAAGAAAACAGACCAGCTTTTCTAGGGTAAAAGTACAAATGGGAAAAAAACACACAAGGCGTCAGCACTGAAACATTTATAGTATCTGGGGCTCCTGAGTGAGTAGCACCTTCCTCCAGTGAACCTTAAAGAAGGTGTTACTCTTGGGACACTTGGGACACTCGGCTCTGGCTTTTTTGACCACTTGCTGTCACCATTTTTTCATGTATGATTGAAATTTTCAAGGTTCGAGCCATACTGCATCCATTTTTCGTTCTTTTTACTTTACCTCCATTCGCGCTTCCTTGCAAACACCATTTTCTTTATGGGCGTTATTGAGAAACTCAAGTTTCGACCTACAGCTGTATCCGTTTTTAGACTTCTTTGCTATATCTCCTTTCTCGTTTCCTCTCTTTCACCTTGCCGTCCATTTCTTCTTAAGTGTTATTTCGACCCATATCTGCATCCACCTTTCAGCCTTTTACTTTGCCTCCACTCCCAGTTCCTCTCTCCAGTCTTGCGAATGTTCTTCCAGTTCAGAACCTCTTGACTGTGGAGTTTTCTCCCAGTATCACCTGTAGAATCTTCGACTTCATCTCCTTTATTATCTGGATTTAGATCTTGCTATGCAACCACTACAACTCCCTTTGTTCACTGTCTTGACCACTGAATAGCTGAACGTGCCCCAGTGCTTGGCTTGACAGCCTAAATATCATAAGACTTTTAATCAAGATTCGGGGGTTTTTTTTTTCTGTGGTGTCACGCAGGAACGTGTATTGGTGAGTTTAATCTTCAACCTATAATGGATACATGGTACGTTAGTCTCGAGCAATACGTCAAAAATATGAAAAAGAAATAGAAAAAAAGGAAAACAGAATGCACTTTAGATGCCTAAACAGTTCAGTTAGGGGATTACACAAGGCAAGTAAACATATATGCTCCAAAATGTTCATATGCAAATATTCTAATTATATGAACCCAGATCAGCAGTCTCCGGGGGACAGCAAATAAGGTTTCTGACGCGAAACTAATTAGGAATGAGGAAATATCGCACCAATGGAACAGGTTTTTTTTTTTAATCCTTGAAGACTGGAAGAAGTAATTGAGATATGTGAGGTTTTGTCAGTTAGTTGTGGAAGCCGTATGTGCATTAATACTTGAAGAAATAACAGAAAGATGTGCATATATACATATATATTATGTATATTATACATATATATATATATATATATATATATATATAATATGACATACATATATATATTATTATATATGTGTGTATTTATATATATATATATATATATTTATATATATATATATATATATATATACACACATATGTACATATGTATATCAGAAATTAACAAAACGCAAAGATAATATTTATTTTAATAGGAGAGTCCCATCATAAGAAACAAAATAAAACAATATATTTTCTTGAAAAAAGTGGTGACTGCAGGAAGTTCATAATAATTATTCACACAAGAGAATCATTACTCAAATTAGGGAACTTCTTGAACAAATGCCGAAACAAAAATCAGTACAAAGGGCTGCTTGGCTCTTATAAAGTTTTACACGTTTTTAATGTTCGAAATGACGTTCGCTCATTTAGAGTAATATTAAAATTTGTAGTGGTAACGTGTCTTCCTATTCAGAATTCCTAGGACGGATTTTTAGGAACATTTCTCTTGTATATCTGTGCTGGTTGCTCAAAAAAAATGTTCTATCTATAAAGGAGAATGAAACGCTGCTGCGAATGGTGTATCTTGCAGAGAGAGAGAGAGAGAGAGAGAGAGAGAGAGAGAGAGATCTGTTGACCATTCTTTTTCATGGACGTCGTATCTGTAAAGGAGTATGACGGATTGCTGTTCAAAAAAGATATTTTACCTTGAGAGATAGAGAGACAAATGATTTTGACTCTTGTTTCAGTAGAGATACGGATTATATTCTCGTCATTCTCTACTATTCCTGTGCTTATGATAGACTTGTTAACATTTTTCATATATATAGTTAATGTAGTAGTTCCATTTTGATTTTGGTCATAATCATCTCATCATGTACTGTTCAAATGTAGATCTCTTTTACGACCGTCTTTTTGTACTTTGAATCTAATTGATCAGAAGGAATGCTTCTTATTTTAAATGACTAACATTAATCTTTGGTCATGGTCTCTCAATCTTTTTAACAAAAAAAAACTCTTAAGATTTTTTTTTATCAGGGATTTCATTCAAGTTAGATACGGAATTTTTTTTAAAGGAGAGAGAGAGAGAGAGATTAATATTATTCCATAGTCTTGTAGTGCACTCTGAACACCAAGTTTTCAGTGAATATTCATTAGGACGAAAAATTAATTTATGTTCAACTCGAAATGTTTTGACAAAAGAAAAGAAAATGCAGTGACTGAAACTAAAATTAATTCAGAATATATCGATTACCGCTCGGTATCTTTTGTCAGTGACTTTTGATAGAAACCAGTTGCATTTCCGCGGACATATCACTTACTTAAACCATCGCTGTTTATGCCAACGATCACACTTTTAAATACTTTTTTAAATATTTCAGTTATAAAAGTTGTATTATAAGTTATATTTCAAGTAACCCGCATATGTTTAAAATATATTCATTGTATAAATTGTATTTTCTGTTATATTTTAGAAACTATTTTAAGTTGTATTTTAAGTACCCCCATATATTTTTATAAATATTTTCATTTTAAACATTGTATTTCAAGTCATGTTTTAAGTAACCCACATATCTTTACTAAAATCTTCATTTTAAACACTTTATTAAAAGTTATATTTTAAGTAACCGGCGTATTTTTAAAAGATTTTCATTTTAAAAATTGCATTTTACGTTATATTTGAAGTAACCAATATGTGTTTTTTTTTAAATCTTCATTTTAAACATTATATTACAAGTCATATTTTAAGCAACCCACTAATATCATTATTATTATTCATTCGCCCGAGCATATTGCAAAAAATAAAAAATTTTCTTTATCAGCGGGATTTATCAGGTGCGCGATTTGTCAACGTCTCTCTCTCTCTCTCTCTCTCTCTCTCTCTCTCTCTCTCTCTCTCTCTCTTTCTTTTTTTTTTTTTTTTTTTTTTTTTTTTGCTTGGATTTCCAGGATCCTGGAAGTTTGTCATCGACTGACATTTGGGTCGCAGACGGGACAGAAATATTTCACGGAGGCCAACGGGGAACAGGGGTCATATCGGCAACTGGGCCCTGTTTTTTTTTTTTTTTTTTTTTTTATCCAGAAAAATAAAAAGAAATAGGGGGTTGCTTGCATTTGCGAAGAGGAAGGCTGTTGTCTTTCTTCCAGGCGTTGGTGTTTTTGATGCTACATCTAATAAAATTGATTGCTTGCAAAAGCATTAAACGTTTACTCGAGATAGAACAGAAAACAGGCTAAAAATTGAAATTAAATTTAAGCTTATAAAAGTTATGATCGTTCAGAAAACCCATCAATTTTCCTTTACGGGAAACTTAAAAAGTAATGAAGAATTGGAGAAGCAGGAAGATTCTGAAGCGCAGGGAATGAATGAAAGGGACCACGAATAAGAGCCGCCATTATGGTGAGGAAAATGTTACTGAGAGGCGGACAAAAATATTGGTAGTATATTTTATCGAGCAAGATTCTTCAGGTGTAGTCGAGAGGAATAATTTCGTCATTTCAGAAGGGAAGAATGAGAGAAATATAGAGACGTTTCAGTCCTTATTGTCCCTGAAGAGGTAACGTAAGTGTGTGTGTGTGTGTGTGTGTGTGTATATATATATATATATATATTATATATATATATATATATATATATGTATGTATTTATATATATAACATATATATATATATACATATACATATACATATACATATACATGTATGCATACATAATACTATAAATATGTATGTATGCATGTACATATATATAGTATGTATGTGTGTATGTATGAAAGGGAGCTTAATTATTAAAATGTAAATCATTGTCCCTAAGAGCATTGTGGCAGAGAATAAAAGGATTATAGCTGCTTATTATAACTTATTATACCACCCCCCCCCCCCCATAAACGTATTGAAGTGTCTTGATTATAAATGCGAAGCAGATTAGTGTGATCAACAAAGAGAATATGGAGTGTGAATTAAACTTTCGCTACTTGAAAGTAAAAGGAAAGGTTTGTGTACACATGACGTTTTACACAGCGCCAGAGTTGCGGTGTATAATAATGGATAATAAGAACTATATTCAATTTTGCATGGATGGAGTGGTAATAAGATACAGGGGAAACCAGAAGATGAGAGAGAATGTTGTGAAGGGAAGGAAGATGAATATTTACGAACGAAGCAAGTGTTGATTGACAATGCAGAGAACAAGTTTCAATGACTGTAAAAAAATATATATATATATATATATATATATATATATATATATATATATATATATATATATATATAATAAATATGTATTTTTTTTTTTTTTTTTTTTTTTTTTTTTGCAAGTCTTGACGGACTTAGAAACCAAGCGTACAGAGTTATGTTACGTTTAATGGAACTTGTACCATTAAGATTCATTATGAACCAAACAAAAACTTATTTCAGTTTTCTTCTGATGATTGAAAAAGAAACCCACAAAATCACTGTGTATAACATGTTTACTTCCAAGTATTTACATTTAATTTTACTCCACACTCGAGTACTTTCAGGCCCTATCTGTGGCCCATTTTCAAGAGAAGTGTAGGTTGCTGGGCCTTGACCCAGGCTGACAACCTACACTTCTCTTAAAAATGGGCCAAAGATAGGGCCTGAAAGTACTCGAGTGTGGAGTAAAATTAAATGTAAATACTTAAAAATTAACATGTTATACACAGTAATTTCATAAGATTCATTATCAATTTAGGTAAGGATTACGAACGAGGCGAGTGTTGATTAACAATACAGAGAACAAGTTTCAATGACTGGTAAAAGTCTTGACGGCCATAGAAACCCAAGCTTACAGAGTTGTGTTACGTTTAATGGAACCTGTACCATAAAATTCATAATTATTAATTTAAGTAAGGAAATGCTCATGTAACTCAGTATATACTTTCTCTCTGCCTTCATTATTGTTTGAATGACGTCATGCATAACCAGTTTTTCGAAATTGCTTTTGAGAGTTAGTAAGTACAGAATATAAAATATTGATTTTTTAAATGATGTCATTAGATGTGATTAGTGTATTAATTCTCATAGGTCACACATATTTCATTCCAAGCTTGTAGGGAGAACTGGTATTATGACATGGCTTATTTTTCCAGAATTGAATAATATTAAAAAAAAGTATCTCAAACTCTTTTATTGTTTGCTTGATTTGCATATGCTTTGTAAACCTTTTGTCATTCTATTTACCACTCAAATAAAGAAAACCCCTGTATCTAGTTTGAAGTGAGAGAAATTATTTGTGTATCATGCGCGTATATTCTTCATTAAAAACGAAGTATTATTATTTGCACTCGCGAATAAAAGCCGTAAAAAAGGATTAAGAATTTTTTGCGATTTTTATTAACCGATTGAAAATCCGTCTGTCGCCAATTAACAGGATCACTGACTTCCATCATCGTGTCAAATAAAAACAAGAGAAGTCGAATAAAAACCGAGATCCTCTTCGTATGAAAACATAGAAGAAATATTTCGGATAGTTTTCAAAACCTTTTGAAGCACAATTGAGCAGAAGATTTTATATTTAGCCAATTAGTGGAAATATAGAGATCTTTTGCCAGAGGTTTTATAGAAAATGGTGTTCTTTATTCACAAATACAACATACAAAGGTATAATGGTGCTCCTTAAGTGTCCTTTTTACGTTTGAGGGACAATTAACCTCTCTCTCTCTCTCTCTCTCTCTCTCTCTCTCTCTCTCTCTCTCTCTCTCTCTCTCTTTTGAGGATATTTCAATCAAGTAGGTCTAGAATGTTATAATATATTCATTGCTTTCTATGTTATGTTGTAACAAAAATCATAATAAAAGGGAAAAAAAGAGTATTCTCCCTATATGAATATATTTAAGAATGTAAACAAGTGCTTGTTTTTTTTTTTGTTTTTTGTTTTTTTGTTTTTATTTATTTATTGTTATTTCAGATAATGCGCTGCTTGAAAATTATTTGTACTTATTTTTTTTTTTACTAAATCTTATCTCTTGAGAAGTGATAAGATTATTTATATATATATATATATATATATATATATATATATATATATATATATATATATATATATGACTGGTAAAAATGTTCTGTTACAACAGAATTCCATCTAATAAAAGGAGCCCATAAAAACACCAAAATATAGAGAGAAACATACTATATTTCAGAGACTGCTGTCTCCCTCTTCAGGTAGATGAATGAGAAAAGTTCACAGAAAAGCCAATTTAGGTTACCCCCGCTGATAATCTTCCTTTAATCTTCTTAAGCGTTGGTTGAATGAAAATCTTGTCAATCGTATCTGAATCCAATACTCCTTATGAGATGTTCATTACCTGCCTCTGTTTTATTAAGGCCGATTCCATCATTTGACTCTTGTACCGGCAGTTGCTGCTATAAATTATACGTGACAAATTCCAGTTTATTCTATGGTTATGTTCATTTATATGGTTAAAAATAGCCGAGTTCTGTTGTCCATACCTAACTGACCGTTTGTGTTGTATTAATCTCTGGGGAAGTGATTTACCTGTAAATCCGATGTAAGATTGGGCACAGTCCTGGCATGGGATTTGATAAACCCCAGTGTCCTTGGGGGATGTCTTTTGTTGGACGTTAATCAGGGATTTGGCTAAGGTGTTTGTGTAAGTAAATGCAAAAGGGTTAGATTTTCCGAGGGTCAGAGTCACCCTCTTAATCGTGTCCACATATACCACTTCACAACATAAAACTTTTAAGCCTTGACGCAGATTCCTTATTCACAAAAGTACCAACCAGTACAGGACGTTCTTCAGTTTTTTAGGGAAAAATTATCCCCCTATTTAGATCATATCCCATTGGCGCTTGACAAAATAATAAAGTTAGTTGAATTATGCGCATCTAATAACGTATTCTCATTCGAGGAGTCATTCTACAAGCAAAAATTCGGGTATAGTATGGGTAGTCTTTTAAGTCCTGTTTTAGCCAATCTGTATATGGAATACTTTGAAACTACAGTAATAACTACAATTAACCCAAAATCATGCTGTGGATGAGATATGTAGATGTTATTCTAACATTTTGGGATAATAGGTGGGGCAATTTTATTGAATTCCTTTCAAAATTAAGTGCCATTATGTGCCCAGCATCAAATTTAAAGTTGAATGGGAAAAACAGGACAACAAAATTCCTTTCTTGATGTTTTTTAATAATCAGAGACACGACAAAATACAAATTTACCATATACAGAAAACCAACGTTCTCACTTTCATACATTCACTACTTTAGCTATCACGCCATTAGTATCAAGATAGATGTAGCCAGCAACCTGTTCTTAAGAGCCTTACGAATTTGTTCCCCAGATTTCCTGGAAAAAGAATTTGAACTAATTCGTGAGCAACTTTCGTCTTTAAAGTAATCCTGCCACCATAATTGAGAAAGCAATTCACAAAAAGCAAAAGTAATTTTCTACCGACCCTAAAGACCAAGACCAGAGATACACCCACAACCAATAAAATAAAAATTGCCACATATGGACACAATTAAGAAGTTTGACTCAGACCCTCGGAAAATCAAAGCCTTTTGCATTTACTTACCCAAACACCTTAGCCAAATCCCTGATTAACGTCCAACAAAAGACATCCCCCAAGGATATAGGGGTTTATCAAATCCCATGCCAGGACTGTGACCAATCTTACATCGGATTTACAGGTAAATCACTTCCCCAGAGATTAATACAACACAAACGGTCAGTTAGGTATGGACAACAGAACTCATCTATTTTCAACCATATAAATGAACATAACCATAGAATAAACTGGAATTTGTCACGTATGATTTATAGCAGCAACTGCCGACAAGAGTCAAATGATGAATTGGCCTCAATAAAAGAGAGGCAGGTGATGAACATCTCAAAGGAGCATGGGAGGGCAGATACGATTGACAAGATTTGTTTTTCATTCAACCAACGCTTAATTAAGAAGATTACAGGAAGATTACCAGGGAGGGGTGGACCTAGATTGGTTTGCCTGTGGATGGACCTCTTGGTACAAATACCACCTTTTCTGTAAACTCTTTTCTCATTCATCTACCTGAACGAGGGAGACAGCAGTCTCTGAAATATAGTATTTCTCTCTATAGGTTTGGTGTTTTTTATGGGCTCCTTTTATATATATATATATATATATATATATTATATATATATATTATATATATTATATATATATATGAATGAATTTTTTATCACATCGCCGTGATTCATATACATGCATTAAGTAAGCTACAAATGTCCTTTAATATCTAATTCGCCCTAAATTCATACATCCCGCAACTCACACATACACACTCACACACACGCAAACAAAACACTGCTTACAGTCATCCTCGTGCACGAGATTCAGTGCAACGTAGAGCGGTGCTCCACTTCCGGTCTGAATGGACCGGTGGTCTCATTAATTCGGGTCCGGACATCCTCCGGTCATTATGAACAGGTGTCGGTGGGTGGGTTACCCTGAGATATGTCGGGCTTTGTATTCTTTTGGTCTGGGTGTTATTATTATTATTATTATTATATTATTATTATTATTATTATTTTTCGGTGTTATTGTTATTCACTTCTGATTCTTAATAATCTATTGGTCTTTGGTTTGGTCTTATTATATTATTATTATTATTATTATTATTATTATTATTATTATTATTATTATTATTATTATTATCGGTGTTGTTGTTATTTACTTCTCATTCTTATTAATCTTCTTATGGTCTTTGGCTTGGTCTGGTTGTTATTATTATTATTATTATTATTATTATTATTATTATTATTATTATTATTATTATTATTATTATCAGTGTCGTTATTATTTACTTCTCATTCTTATTAATCTTCTTATGGTCTTTGGATGTTTTCCGTCACTGCTTTTATTATTACAAAAAGTTCCATCCCATGTGCATATTCGCCAATATTTTATCGTAATGTTTCGTGGTACGAACCTTAAAAAGTAAATAAATAAATAAATACAGAGCTTTGAAAAAAATTACGAACGGAAAACATCGCACTCTGAAATCTATTGTACAAGTTGTTTTTATTCTTTTGTTTGAAGACAAGTATTTTACCATGATTTACTATTCATCTGTGAAGACAAACCACAACACAGATCTGATCTAATGACTAAAAAGCATCGAACTTTTGCCTGTTACATACTGTCATTATTTACTATTGTCATTATTTAATATTCTCTCTCTTGTTTTGGTACTTTCCTGTCTTTTACATATGAACACAACGTTGAGTAGGACCTTCCTTATTAAGCTAACGACGTTTTAGGTTGGTACAATACTCCATTATTATTATTATTATTATTATTATTATTATTATTATTATTATTATTATTATTTCAAAAATATTATTGATTATGATAATGATTAACATGATGATAACGATGTTGATAAAATTATGAAAATAATAACACCTTAAGAATTAAAAACGCTAAATATGATAATAATAATAATAATAATAATAATAATAATAATAATAATAATAATAATAATAATAAAATGCTTCCACATTCTGAATATTAAGTCATTTTAGGCTGGTACAATACTCCATTATTATTATTATTATTATTATTATTATTATTATTATTATTATTATTATATTATATTATCATATTTCAAAAATGTTATTGGTAATAATAATGATAAACGTGATGATAACGATGTTGATACAATTATGAAAATAATAACACTAACGAATGAAAAAAGCCAATAATAATAAGAATAATAATGATAATAACCAAATGCATTCCACATTCTGTATTTTAGACATTCTATTTTCAACTTCAATAATAATTCACATATGATTTTGCCGCCCCCCCCCCCCCCCCCCCCTCCCCCCCTCGTGGTATTAAGACCGAGGACGGCACCTTGCCACACGCAGCTGAGGATCAATCCGATTTGGTAATGGAAATGGCTGAGGATCTTATGGTAAGACGCTTGTTGGCGTCTGATGCAAACGGAACAAAGATAAATTCTCAGAGGAGTTCCTCAGGATTGGCACTCCCGTAAACGGGTCGTGCCAACAGTGGGTCTCATGCGGTGTACTGTAGACATTACTTAAGGTACTTTGCAGCGTCCCTTCGGGCCTTAGCTGCAACACCTTACGTTCCTTTGACTGTACCTCCTTTCATATTCTCTCTCCTCCATCTTACTTTCCACCCTCTCCTAACACTTGATTCATAGTGCAACTCCTGTGAGGTTTTCCTCCTGTTACATCTTTCAAACCCTTTTCCGTTTCAGCGCTGAATGACCCCATATGTCCCAGTGTTTGGCCTTTTCCCTAAATTCTGTATTCAGTTCAGCTCAGGATTGCCTGTCAATCAAGAGTTCTCCTTGTCTGGTATATCTCTGGTGCATTGAGGGATATTGTTGGGCTGCTTGTGATGTCTGTCTGTCGATATGTCTGCCCATCTCTCTATCTTTTTACTGTTACACTTTACACACCCACATACATACATATGTGCGTAATTACATACAGGCTATGCCTAGCAGTCAGAATTCTTCACGTCGGCTATCTCTCAGATGCAGCGAAGATTGCTGTAGTGCTGCCGAGACAAGAGTCAAATGATGGAATTGGCCTCAATAAAAGAGAGGCAGGTGATGAACATCTCAAAAGGAGCATGGGATTCAGATACGATTAATTGACAAGATTTTCAATTCAACCAACCGCTTAAGAAGATTACAGGTAAGATTACCAGGGAGGGGTGACCCTAGATTGGTTTTTGCCTGTTGGGATGGACCTTTTCCCCCTTTTTTGGGTAACAAATACCACCACCTTTTTGTTAAAACTTTATTTTCTCATTCATCTAACCTGAAGAGGGAGACCAAGCAGTTCTCTGAAATATAGATTTATTCCTCTCTATATTTTGGTGTTTTTATGGGGCTTCCTTTTTATTTTATATATATTATATCTATATAATATATTATATATATATATAGATAATATAGATATATAGAAGTATTAATAGAATAATATGAATTCTTTTTAATCACATTCGCCGTGATTCATTACAATACATGGCATTAAGTAAGCGACAAACTGTCCTTTAATATATAATTCGCCCTAAACTTCTAACAATCCCGCAACTCAACCACACATACACCAACACTCACACACACGGCAACAAACAAAACCACTGCTTTACTAGTCATCCATCGTGCACGAGATTTCAGTGCCAACGTAGAGCGGTGCTTCCACTTCCCGGTCTGAATGGACCGGTTGGTGCTCATTAAATTCGGGGTTCCGGACAATCCTCCGGTTCATTGATGAACAGGTCGGTTCGGTGGGTGGGTTACCCTGAAGAATCTAGTCGGCTTTGTATTCTTTTGGTGCCTTGGGGGTGTTATTATTAATTATTTATTATTATTAGTTATTATTATTTATTAGATTATTATTATTATTTTTATTTTCGGTGTTATTGTTATTCACTTCTGATTCTTAATAATCTTATTATGGGTCTTTGGTTTGGTTGGTCTTATTATTATTATTATTATTATTATTAACCTTATTAATTATTCATTATTATTATTATTATTATTATTATTATTATTATCGGTGTTGGTTTGTTATTTTAACCTTCTCATTCCTTATTTAATCCTTCTTTATGGTCTTTGGCTTGGTCTGGTTTGTTATTATTATTATTATTATTATTATTATATTAGAACTTCATTATTTTATTATTATTATTATCAGAGTGTCGTTATTATTTACTTCGCATTCTTTCATTATTTAAATCTTCTTATGGTCTTTGGAATTGTTTTTTCCGTCACTGGCTTTTATTTTATTATTACAAAAAGTTCCATCCCAGGTTGCATATTCGCCAATAATATTTTAATACGTAATCGTAAGTTTCGTTGGTACGAACCTTAAAAAGTAAATAAATAAAATAAATACAGAGGCTTTGAAACAAAAAATTACGAACGGAAAACATCGCACTCATGACAAGTGCTATTGTTACAAGTTGTTTTTATTCTTTTCGTTTGAATTTGAAGAACAAGTATTTTAACGCATGATTTTAGCGATTCATCTCGTGGAAGACAAACCAACAACACAGATCTGATCTAATAGGGGACTAAAAAAGCAAGCATCGAACTTTTGCCTGTTACGGATGACTGTCATTTATTTTACTATTGTCATTATTTAATAATTCTCTCCTCTTAGGTATTTTGGTACTTTCCCTGTCTCCCTTTAACATTATGAACACAACGTTTCAGTAGAACCTCCCTTATTAAGCTAACGACGTTTTAGGCGGTACCAATACTCCATTAATTATTACTTATTTTAATTATGTTATAGGATTATTATTTATTAGTTATTAATTAATTATTTCAAAAATATTTATTGATTAATGGATAATTGAGTTAACATGATTGATAAACGATGTTGATAAAATTATGAAAAAATTAACAACACCTTAAGAAGTTAAAAAAAGCCTAAATTATGAAATTAATAATAATAATAATAAAATAATAATAAACTAATAATAATAATAAAATAATAATAACAAAATGCTTCCACATTTCCTTGAATATTAAGTCATTTTAGGCTGGTACAAATACCCATATTCCCTTATTATTATTAATTAATTATTTAGTTATTATTATTTATTAATTAGTTATTTATTGAGTTAGTTATTATTATCATTATTTCAAAAATGTTAATTGGTTACTAATAATGATTAAACGTGATGATTAACGGGATGTTGATTACAATTATGAAAAATAATAAACACTAACCTGAATGAAAAAAAGCCAAAAGCCCCCCTTAATAATAATAAGAATAAAAAATAATGATAATAACCAAATGCTTCCACAGTTCTTAATTTTAGACAATTCTATTGTTTTCAACTTCAATACAATAAATTCACATACGAATTTTCCCGCCCCCCCCCCCCCTTTCTTCTCCCCCCCCCCCCCCTCCCCCCCCTCGTGGTAGATTAAGAACCGAGGACGGCACCTTGCCACACGCAGATGGAGGATCAATCCCGAATTTGGTTTAAATGGAAATGGCTAGGAGGATCTTATCTGGTTTAAGACGCCCTTTGTTGGCGTCTTGATGCAAAACGGAACCACAAAGATAAAATTTCTCAGAGGAGTTTAATCAGGACTTGGGGCACTCCCGTAAACGGGTCCGTTGCCAAAACTATTGGGGTCTCATGCGGTGGTTTGTACTGTAGGACATTACTTTAAAGGTACTTTGCAGCGTACCTTCGGGCCTTAGCTGCAACACCCTTACGTTGCCTTTGACTGGTACCTCCTTTCATATTCTCTCTATCCCAATTCTTACTGTTTTCCCAACCCTATCCTAACACGTTGATTCATAGTGCAACTCCTGTGAAGGTTTCTTTTCCTCCTGTTACATCTTTCCAAACCCTTTTTCCGTTTCAAGGCGCTGAAATGACCCCATATGTCCCAGTGTTTGGCCCTTGTTTTCCCTAAATTCCTGGTATTCAGTTTCAGCTCAGGGGAGTGGCCTGTCAATCAAGGAATTGCTCCTTGTCTGGTATATCTCTGGCGGGCATTGAGGGAGTATTGTTGGGGCCATGCTTGTTGTCGATGTCTGTCCTGTCGATATGTCTGCCCAATCTCCTCTATTTTTACTTTTTTACTTTTGACACTTTACACCCAACCCACAACACTACATATTGCGGTAATTACATACAGGCTATGGCCTAGCAGTCAGAACTTATTCACGTCGGCTACGTCTCTCAGAATGCAGCGAGATTGCATGTAGTGCTGTGTGTGTATGTATGAAAAAAATTTATATATTATAACAATTTAATTATATTTTTATATTTACAATATATATTATATTATATAAGAATACTTATATATATATATATGTATATTATATAGTAGTGTGTGTATGTATGTTATGTATTATTTAATTATGTATATATAATATATATTTTATAAACACAAACCTCAATTTCAGACACATGAGAGACACCACACTTTGTAAACTATTCTCGTCCTTTAACCACAGCCAAACCCGGGCGTTATTCACGGAAATATACCCTGGCCCCGGCTAACAAAATAACAGTTAGCGGGTCTGTTGTTTTGTTTTGTTTGCTTGTCTTTATTGAGGAGGAGAAACATATTGAGCTGGGTTGTAATTGTTTTTAAAGTTTTATTTGGTCCCCCGCGCCGCCATAAATTTGCTCCTGGAAAATGGGAAAGCCGTTACCAGAGTTTACAGGTTCTCAGTTGGGGTTCGAAAATTCCATTAAACACAAGAGAGAAAAAAAATTGGTATTTGTCAAAATGAGTCCGGTGGTATTTTAAATAAACGTGCCGTGAGTCAGGACAGAGAAGAGAGAGAGAGAGAGACTGATTTAGTACTTTTATCTAACTGCCATGAAATATCATAGGTCGCCTCTTGATTCAGAGAGAGAGGGGAGGACGAAGACGGAGAGAGAGAGGAGGAAGAGAGAGACTTATTGCAGTATGTTTTTTTGTTTCAAAATTGCCCGTCAAAAATCTACCCATTGGTCGACTGACTGGTTTCCCGTGGAGAGAGGAGGGAGAGGTAAAGAGAAGCATTATTTTCAGCTTATTAAGTTGCAACTTTAATACTGAGGGATAAACAAGTTAAACAATAATATGCTTTGAGTAATAAGTAGCAGTCATTACTTGGAAGTTAAAAGAAACAATCACATCGTGAGGAAATTCCCTGTTCCTCATTTCAGTAAAATTTGAAAAATCTAAGTCCGATGGCATTCATAGAATTCAGCTATACATTCCTCATAATGAGAGATTATTTAAAAAAAAAATTTGATATTTTAAATAAGATAATGTCAAACAGCAGTTATACGATTTGAGAAAATATGATCATAAAAGTATCTTAATCACAGATCCATATTCCTTCATGAGATGAAGAAAGTGAAGAAAACTTAATCTACCATTAGAAAATATCCAAGAACGAGGTTGTGCAAAGAAAACTGCGATAAGATTGCAGATAATAATAAAAAGAAAAAAAAAGGAGATTGTGCTGACAGAATCATATGCCACAAATGGCGACCTTTTTAGCCTATAACCAATATCATCGCCAGCAGTCCGTCTGTGATTTATGGACCGCCCTTATTTGCAGAGGCTGGAGGTCATATTAAATCTAATCTTTTCTTGAAAAAAGAAAAACATTATTCAGCTTATCATATAGGCGTAAGCGGCCTCCCCCCTTAAAAAAAAAAAAAAAAAAAAAAAAAAAAAAGCCTCTTTGATATAGGAAAGAAAATCTTACATGATATGCGATCGAGTCTTGTGTGTGTGTATATATATATATATATAATATATATATATTAATATAATATATATCAGTCTTTACCTCTGCATTTTTGCAAAAACGAAAGGAAAGTATTGTGTTAGAAAGTAGGATTTATCCAGCAAGAACACATACCACAGAAAAGAATGATAAATAAACTGCTTTTTTTCATGAGAGTCGGAGTATTTGAAAGAATTATTATTATTATTATTATTATTTATTATTATTATTATTTTATTATTATTATTATATTATTATTAAAAGTAATGAAACTAATAGACGTAAAATCTAGAAAGGATCCATTAACTTGCGAGGCAGGCTTCCACAGAATAGAATGACCATATATGTAAAAAGAGAGAGAGAGAGAGAGAGCCAATTCTCTCTCTCTCTCTCTCTCTCTCTCTCTCTCTCTCTCTCTCTCTCTCTCTCTCTCTCTGCTACCACCATTTGAAGTCATCATTTTATAATTGCAACTACTCCACTGCTTCTAAGATCATCAGATTACACGGACATAACAAACCCATCCAGCCATGGTCTCGTAAGCCTAACAATAATGAATGTAGTTGACATCGTTAGAAGGTTGTTAGGGTTGGTTACATGACCAAAAAATATGTCATTCCTGGGTTGAAGGTTGTCGTGGGGTGGCTACGTACATCAGAGTTAGTTATTTTTTTCAGATAAATTTCTACAGGGAGGACACGTCAAGGGTAGAATATGTCATTTTCAAATGTATTTTTATAAGGTGGGTGTATAGTGTCATAATAAGTCATTTTCAAATATATTTTTATAAGGTGGCTGTATAGTGTCATAATATGTCATTTTCAAATATATGTCAACAAGGTGGCTACGTGAATATGAATAGGTCATTTTCAGATATTTCAACTGGGTGACTACTTAACATTAGAATATGTTATTTTCAGATGTATGTGGGGTTGCTACGTGCTGTTAGAATGTATCGTTTTCCATCGTAGTTGTAAATTGTGGCTGCCTAAGGTCAGAATGTGTCACTTTCAGGTATATTTCAATGAGGTGGTTAAGTAGATGCAGAATATGTCTTTTCATATTCCTTCATATTCCTAATTGGCGGCTGTGTAGCGTCAAACAATGTCATTTTCAGAAATGTTAAGGGTGACAGGATACCATGAGAGTATGCCCATTTCTCATATATATTTCGATCTGAGTGGGTACATACCATCAGAATATGTCATTTTCCGATATATTTCTGTGGGGTGATAACGAAATGTCAGAATGTGTCATTTTAAGATATATTTCATAGTGATTATAAAACATCAGTATATGCCATTTTCAGGCATACCTCTCCGGTGGCTGCATAACGTCAGATTATGTCATTTTAAGAAATTATTAGGGTGGCTACGGAACATCAGAATATGTCATTTTCAGACATGTTTTTTGGGATGACTACGGAACATCAGAATATGTCATTTTCAGACATGCCTCTCCAGTGGCTGCATAATGTCAGAATATGTCATTTTCAGACATTTCTTCGTGTGGGTACTGAACATCAGAATATGTCATTTTCAGACATTTCTCCGGGTGGGTACTGAACATCAGAATGTCATTTTCAGATATACTCTGCGGTGGCCGTATAGTGTCAGAACATGTCCTTTTCAGACATACCTCTCCGGTGGCTGCATAATATCAGAATATGTCATTTTCAGACATACCTCTCCGGTGGCTGCATAATATCAGAATATGTCATTTTCAGACATACCTCTCCGGTGGCTGTATAGTGTCAGAAAATGTCATTTTCAGATATATCTTTCCGGTGGCTGTCTAACGTCTGAATATGTCCTTTTCAGATAGTAGACAACTGTGGTGTACAAACCATCGTCACAATTATACCCTTTTCGAACTGGAAAATTCAGCCAGGGTTGCTGGGGACAGCCAGCGTCTTTGTAGTTCCCAGTAGTTGAAATAAAGGCGAAAGGAGTTGGTCTAATTAAGCCAGAAATGGAAAACCAGAGTTCATTATAATGAGGTGTAAGTAACATAGGCCACGCGAGGCATTAGAAGTAGATTCTCTCTCCTCTCTCTTCTCTCTCTCTCTCTCTCTCTCTCTCTCATTATAGCACCATGTGACAAGGGATGAAAACCATTGCGAAAAAGAGCTTTGAAATAGAGTACGAGAATACACATTTATTTTCAACAAAGCATTTTACTCGGACCCTTACACACACACACACACACACACACACACATAGTGTGTGTGTGAGAGAGAGAGAGAGAGAGAGAGAGAGAGAGAAAACAGAAACACAATTCTCCTAAACTGCTTGGACACAGGAAATGGAAATCCGGGGAAACAAAAACGAAATAAAAAAAGATGATAATGAAAAGAAAAGCTTGAAGAGAATTCTCGAAAATCCCAGTCATAATATTCGGGAAAGGCGGCAGCAGAAAAGGCACAAAAATTGTTAGGGGTCACAGAAGGAATGAAAGAAAAAAACAAACACATTTTGCAGAACTTGTTTCAGTATTGGCTTGCAGGAACAGTCCTTCACTGACTTCTGAAGTCCAGCAATAGACTCGTTCAAAAAGAGGAGGTCTTAATCCGTTATGAAGTTCACTTTATAAATATGCAGGTAGAAATACGTATCATATTGTATAATTAAGCATACGAGTATGTCCAGCAGCTTCCCAAATGTACATTTGTTTGTATTAATGACGTTTTCACATTTAAGGTAAATGAATGAATGTATGCATTTAATTATGGAGTGTACAGAGACTCTGAATTATATATATATATATATATATATATATATATATATATATATATATATATATATATATATATATATGTGTTGTGTATATATATAGTATATATATGATATATATATATATATATATATATATATATATATATATATATATATATGTGTGTGTGTATATAATATATATATATTAAAAGATATAACTATTAGCAAAATCGTCCTATAGTGTTTATTGATCAAGCACCCGAAGGTAATTATCATATTATTCGTATCTCGCCGACCATATATATATAATATAATAATATATATATATAAATCTATATATATATTATATATTATATATATTATATATATAAGTCTATCAATCCATTTTTCGTGATTCATATACATATATCGAGCTACAATGTTCACCTTTAATATCTAATTCGTTCTACCTCGGAATTAATATATTTTCATATATGCTTAACCGAAGGGGAATTTTTTTCTCGATAATAGACTTGCCTGGACCGGGTCGCGAACCCACGGAGCTTTCAAATCCAGGAACGTCAGTGAAGCTTTTACCTACTACACCACCGCAAGTGTAGTAGGTAAAACAAAGCTTCACTGACGTTCTGGATTTGAAAGGCTCCATGGGTTCGCGCCCAGGTCCAGGCAAGTCTTATTATCGAGAAAAAATTCCCCTTCGATTAAGCACATATGAAAATATATTAATCCGATGGTAGAGCTAATTAGATATTAAAGGACACTGTTAGCTCGATATATATAATAATATATAATATATATATATATATTATATATAGATGAAGAAGAGGCAATTAAAATTAGCACACATTATTTCTAAAAATGTCTATTCTTGCATCTCCATTTTTGCATTTCTCTCCTTCCATCTTTTTCACTAATTAGTCGAAATCTTTCTCCCGTTAATTAGCGGATTTTTCATTCCCGATTTTTATTCGTTATTCGTGGCGTTTCCTGTTGTATGGAATACTTATTCATCGAATATTCACTGTGAATAAGCTTGAAAAATACAGATTTTAATTTTTTTATTTTCTTGTTATTTTTATACATATATGTATTTTTATATTTACAGCATTTTAGAAATATTGCATATACCATTCTGCTGTTCATACTGGAATGGGAACTGAGGAGCATTTCATGACCCAAATTCCACTCATTCCTACTTGAGTAGAGACTTGGAATGTAGCCTTCCAGATAGAAGGCACAAAATATTTCCAGTTTCAAAATCTCTGAAAAAAATCCAAGCAAATTAATTATTGTATATAATTATAATATTAAGCCGATCTAGGGAGGGAGTATTGGGAATCTCTCTCTCTCTCTCTCTCTCTCTCTCTCTCTCTCTCTCTCTATATATAATATATATATATAGATATATATATATATATATATATATATATGATGATATATATACAATATAACTATGTTGTGGGTATACATGTATACAGTGTGTGTAAAATGGATAAATTCCTCACAGTTAATGACGTAAGTCGCCCCCCAAAATTGCAACTGATAACGAAGCCATTAGAGCGAAGTTGCAAACTTGCCGCTTGCAAGAACAAGCCAGCCTCAAGTTCGTGTGTACCTAAAACCCCCCCCCCCCCCCCCACCCCCACACTTCCCCTTCCCACGCCAGCTTCCCGTCCATCTCTCTCTCTCTCTCTCTCTCTCTCTCTTCGTCTCTCTCTCTTTTCTCTCTCTCTCTCTCGTTTTAGCTTGGCTGCACGAATAAATACTAGACTCGACCAAAGTCCATAGAGTAGACTCTTGAGTCTGTTCAGTGCTTGGGCGGGTTATCATGAGTGAGCGGTAGACGACAGTTGGCTCCATGGGTTACGGTAACCTGTAAGAGGATGGGCATAGGCCCGGCAGCCCCATCCCAAAGTGATCGGGGCTTAGAAGCGTTTCAGGTTTTTCCTGGGAGTCGGATGTGGGTGGTAATGAGTCACAGTCAGGCCTGAGAGGTCACCGGAATGAGGCCAGAATATTTACGTAAGAGAGTTAAAATATCTTGAAGTTACCTTACCAACACATAACAACCACTCATCCATACAACCCTGGGGAAGAAGGCGTCGCAGTTGCCACAGGGTTGTTATTGGCGTCACACGTCAGTCTCGTCCCTTACAACCCGTAAGACATCCCACAGACCACAACGGAACAGGACAATTTGGGGACGCCAGACAAAACACTCTCGCCTTCCTGAGCCTTAGGGGTCCCATGGGAGATTAGCAGTCAGATCAGGTTTTCTGGTGTTACGGCTTGTTTTTCTGGTCGGGCCCCTGGGAAATTGAGTCTACTTTCTACCTCTCTCTCTCTCTCTCTCTCTCTCTTCTCTCTCTCTCTCTCTCTCTCTCTCTCGGGGCGATGGGAGGTCAGATAAAGAATAAAAAAAGATTCAGAAATTTCCCTCTGAGAAATATGGTTTTTTTTTTCACCTTTGAGAAATGTATTTTTTGAAAGTTTATTACGGATAAAGTCATCTTTCCTAAAGCGTGTTAGGGCGTTGAAATCGCTTGGTGGTACAAGCCGGCATTTTAACCACTTTCAGAGAGCATTAAATATTTGTTTAATCAAGTGATATGCTGGAAATCGTCAATTTTAGAGCATTTTCTCAAGTAGGACATTTTGCCTTTCAGGCAACTGCAAACTTTCTCTAGATTTGGAAACAGAAGACTTGTCTGTTTAGGATAGGCCTATCATATTTTTAAATTGGGAAACATTGGTTTAAAACAAAATAATTAAGACATGACCCGTTCTTGTATTCAATGATATGCTGCATAATTCTATTAGCAATCTTCTACCGTGCTTGGTACTTCTCCATGAGCAAGACTCCATGCTGGCCCAAGAGTAGTTTTAAAAAATGAAAACTAACTAAAATAGTGCCACTCTGTAGTATCAGGATGTCGAAATATACCATCTTCACTTTAACTGACGCTCTCGGCTGGGGTTGGTTCGGCTTTTACAGCCGGTATACCTGGGTTACATGGAAGTATGTATAATATTTGTGGTACATATAATTTTTTCCATGAAAAATATTAGTTGTATATAAGAACGACGAGAGAGAAAGAGAGAGAGAAAGAGAGATATTTGTAAACAACGCATATGTATTTTTGTATGTAAGAGAGAGAGAGAGAGAGGGTAAATTTATTTTTTCAATAAACGAGAGAAAGAATATTTAAAACGATGCGTATATTTATTTTTAAAAAAGAAGAGAGAGACAGTTATTTATAAACGGAGCCTATGTCCATTTTAAAAAAAGAAGAGAGAGACTGTTATTTATAAACGGAGCATATGTTTATCACAATAAGAGAGAGAGAGAGAGAGAGAGAGAGAGAGAGAGAGAGAGAGAGAAAGAAAATATATTTATAAACGATGCATATATTCATTTTTAGAAAAGAAGAGAGAGAGTTATTTTTTTGAAGAGGAGCATAGGTTTATCACAATAAACGAGAGAGAGAGAGAGAGAGAGAGAGAGAGAGACCCATCTCACCAAACTCCTCCCGATCAAGACATTCCTGATGCCAGGCAGGGCAGGCAGCAACAAGCGAAATGCATCGTGCTAGATTCAGATAAGATAACGTCGGTCTACGTACTTGGCAAGACGCATCTGCCATCTCCGATATTCCGTTTCCCTCCGCTGCTGGGGAGAAAGTTCTTGCATTTAAGATAAAAAAAAATAAATGAAAATAGAAACAAAAGGGAAAGAAGAAATCTTTCGAAGCATCGAAAGAACGGATTCCGAAATGTCTGATCCCAAGGTATTGGAAAATCAAAACTTAAGTTTGTTTTGGCCTCGTTCGGACTGAAATTGTGACGGGTGTTTTGGTCAGATTGCTTCCAAGGCAGACATGTGCATTTATCATACGGCCTCATTTTTTGTTTTCTGCATAAGAAAGCTGTTGAGGTGGCTTTGTCTGTCCGTCCGCACTTTTTCTGTCCGCCCTCAGATCTTGAAAACCACTGAGCGTTGAGGGCTGCAAATTGGTATGTTGATCATTCAACCTCCAATCATCAAACACACCAAATTGCAGTCCTCTAGCCTCAGTAGTTTTTATTTTATTTAAGGTTAGCTATGAAAGTGCGTCTGGCAAGGCAACAACACAGGCCACCGCGGCCGGGTGAGAGTTTCGCACAGCATCATACGCTGTAATGAAAACTGTTACTCCGAAGAAACTCATTCACTCATCCCGTTTTCATTCACTCCGTTTTCATTCACCACAGCATTTCAGGTAAAACTCCAGAATAATCTTTCAATTGCAACGTGGACTCATTTGTCCTTTTAATTGCTGACTCTATTGCCAATGCACTTGTTACTTTATTTGTTTATATTCATTGTTTGTGAGATTGTCATTGGACGTTCGGTCTCTGGGCTTGTTTACTGTTATTTCCGTCTGCTGCAATTTGCTTATTTCACGAGTCTGTATTTCAAGTGTCGTCTGCCGAATTCTATTTTTGCTATGATGAAGTTGAAGTTTCCCTCGAGTTACGATGGACAGATTGACAGAAGACGGGCTGGCAGACAGACAGATAGATGGATAGATAGATAGAGTAAGGGGTAAAGGATTCTAAAAGAATATATATATTTCATCTCCTCACCTTTCTTTGTGGGGAACATTTGCTCTCTCTCTCTCTCTCTCTCTCTCTCTCTCTCTCTCTCTCTCTCTCTCTCTCTCTCTGGGGAAATTATAGTTTTCATAGAGAAAGAGACGGAGGCAAATATAAGCAGGAGGGTAAGTGAATTCGAAATGAATAGTTGAACGTTTTGAAACACTCTTCAACAAAGTGGTCAGTTTATATTACTATATTTCAGTTTTAGTACATCCAAAATGTGTATTTATATAGTATACTTAAACTTAAAACCCTTATAAATTCCAAAAAAAAAATTTTGCTTATACAAAATTCAAAGTTTTCTTGTGCATCGAAAGCATAACATTAAGACAACGGGATCTGCTGTAGTAGTAGTAATAGTAGTAGTAGTAATGCGAGTGAATTGCCTTTGTAACAGCACCCCCAGGAATTTCATCAGGCTTTATTAACTGAAGAAAATTTGTCCCAGGCGAGGAAATTACTTGTAACTGAATAATTCTACTTTGTGTACACATATTCCAAAATTCATTGAGGTCGAACGTTTTATTATGTTTATATAGATATATATATATATATATATATATATATATATATATATATATATATACACTATGCACATTTTAATATATATGTATGTATGTATATGTGTGTATGTATATATTTGTGTGCATAAACTTGTTATACTTGAATGCATACACTGGACAACTCAGAGCCGGTCCTTGAAACATCTGCAAAAACAAACTGTGAAATGAGCCATTCAAGCTAGAAACAGCATTAAAAACATCAACCCTTACCAAGGATCAAGCCGAGAAGAAGAAGAAGACTTAACAGTCTTGCAAAATTAAAATTAGCCGTTCAAGATAGAAATTGCCAGAGGAGGCTCATCAAAAACAGCGACCCTTACCAAGGATCAGACAAGAAGAAGAAGAAGAGTCTTGAAAAATGAAAATTAGCCATTCAAGATAGAATTTGCCGTAGGAGGCTCATCAAAAGCAGCGCTCCTTACCAAGGATCAGGCCAAGAAGAAGAAGTCTTAAAAAAAGTTAAAATTAGCCATTCAAGATAGATATTGCCGGAGGAGGATTTATAAAAAACAGTGACCCTACCAAGGATCAGGCCAAGAAGAAGAAGAAGAGTCTTGAAAAATTAAAATTAGCCGTTCAAGACAGAAACTGCCAGAGGAGGCTCATCAAAAACAGTGACCCTTACCAAGGATCAGGCCAAGGCGAAGAAGAGTCTTCAATAATGAAAATTAACCGTTCAAGATAGAAACAGCTGGAAGAGGCTCATCAAAAACAGCGACCCTTACCAGGGATAAAGCCGAGAAGAGGAAAAAGAAGAAAACTCGCTCTCTCAGACTCACACACCAGTAGGGAGAAGGATGTCGGGACGCGAGGTAAACAAATATGCAAATAAACACCTTTGAATCAAAGCGGATATGTGGAACCGTGCAAATAAACCTTCGGAAACTTGGCAGGTCGTCATATTTAAGACCTTCCTTGCCACCCGAAATCTGTTACCGGAGACCCAGTGATATATACATATATATTCCGGAAGGGGATATTGCTGGAAGGTTCAATATAAGGAATGTGGAGGCCCTTGTTTTGCAGATGTGTGTGTTTGTGTGTGTCCCTGAGCCAGACGAACGCTTGGCCGTTTGTAACAGTTTGATGGGATTAGTTTATGTATATATATATATATATATATATATATATATATATATATATATATATAGTGATTGTAATTGTAATAACCCCATTACCCTCATGATTTCTTCACACTTTGGCTATGCTTGTTGACACTACAAAGCCAAAGATCCAAATGAAGAATTAACGGAAGAAACCCTGACGGCCGGGCAAGATTCGAACTCGCATCTGGAACGTCAGAACGAGGTAACGCTATCCATTTGACCGCGGAGAATGGGCATAATTTGGGATGCATTTGCTAGCCCAACACCTTTACATTGCCAATGATGTGACCTACTTGAATTGGCTAAGTGCCACTTATATAACTCACTGAATAGGGGGCAACAGAGGCACAAAGTGATTTCATGTCCGTCCAAGCATGGATTCAACGTCATTGACCTCGGTATTTGTGACGCCAGATCACTTGCAACCAACAAATCGACCTCCTCCATTTTCTGAGAAAACGATAAATCGTAAAAATGACGAGGCTCAAGAAAATAGAAGAAATATTTATCAAAAAGTAAAGTGGAAATAGGCTCTATTACTGACAAGCCTCTCCTGTGTGGGATTACAAAGAGTCTTTGAAGCTGGTCAGGTCTCTCTCTCTCTCTCTCTCTCTCTCTCTCTCTCTCTCTCTCTCTCTCTCTCTCTCTCTGGATTCCATTTTCGTGAGTGAATATAGAACGTGGAGTGGCCCCCTTTGGTTCATAATGAAACTCCGCCTTTGAAGGTCGCGGGTTTTGGCAGGAATTTATATTCACTAATCGCCAAAGTTTAAGATGTGTATAAATAAGGCAGAGACCCCGTTACGGTAGTTGAAGGTGTTTATCCAATGCTAGGATTTATTAAAATACGCAGTTGTATATTTTGATAGCGGAAAGAAAGATTAATAAATAATTTTGTATGTATTTTGGGTCCCTTAAGAGGTGAAAATGTTTATTAGATTGTTTTAGATATGTATATGAATAATGCATTGACCTACGAAATATAAAAGTTGAAGGCGTCTGTCAAATACTTGCATTTCTCTCTCTCTCTCTCTCTCTCTCTCTCTCTCTCCTCTCTCCTCTCTCTCTCCTCTCTCTCTCTCTCTCTCTCTCTCTCTCTCTCTCTCTCTCTCTCTCTCCTATCATTTGATTTCAGTTGCTTGCAAACAAATAAAAGTCAGACCAATTCAATTAAAAAGAAACTTTTTTTTCTATTAATCAAAACACACTTGACGTTCGATCCGGTTCACTCAGAAAAAAACTCTCCAGGGAAATAATTAGGTCAGCCTTCATAATGAATGTTAATTAATGGTTCTGCTACGTCATAATCATACTGCTTTTCATTTCGATCCTATTTTTTCTGTCATTTTTTTTTGTGGCTTTTGTGTTTCCTATTACGTTCTTTTTTCTTAGCGTGATGTTATTTCTTCCAGATTTTTGATGCATTTTCAAAGCAGATGCATGTTTTTGTGTGTTTTTTTATTCAGATCAAGTTTTTTTTCTCGGCGTGATGTTCTCTCAAAAATTTTGATCTAATTTCAGAGCAGTGGTATTTTGTCTGGTGGTTTTTTTTAAGGTATGTATACCCACTCAAGTGCGACATTTTTCTGTTGACGTTTTTCTTGTTTTACGTTTGTTTTTTTTGCGAATCGAATCTTTTTCAAAATATTGCCAGTTTCTTGATGAAATTTTACGTGAGCAATGCACTAAAATCACTGAAAGAACCTATGCTTCATGCTGAGACATCTTTGTTCGTTTTTTCTTGCCTACATTATATATATATATATATATATATATATATATATATATATATATATATACATATGTGTGTGTATGTGTATATATATATATATATATATATATTATAGATATATATATATATATATAGTATATATATATTTATATACATTATATATATAGAGAGAGAGATGAGAGAGAGAGAGAGAGAGAGAGAGAGAGAGAGAGTAGTATAGGAGATACTTCGTGTGTTAGTATATATATATATATATAGATACTATATATATATTTATATATATATATGTATGTATATGTATATATAACTTGTAATAATGAGTTTCCCCACGTTATTTATCTTACACCTTTTTTGTTCTAGCTCCTAACTTGTCCCTAACGTGAAGTTTATCGATATATTCACAAATTTCTAGGAAGGTTAGAAAATATCTTTTTCAAGAACAAAACTACTTTTTCATGTTTTAATCAAAATTTTGCTGTTGATAACACCTTGTCTTCTCCTTCCTTGGAAGAGTTTGGGTTCCCAAGATCTCATGATACATAATTAGTTTCAATAGCGGCTGCAATGGGACCATGATGGGAGGCGATTTGCCCTCTAGGGAGATTGTTCTCTCTCTCTCTCTCTCTCTCTCTCTCTCTCCTACATATGAGGCAATAAAGCAGCATACCTACGAAGAAATAAATTACGATATGACAACAGAAAAGCAAATCCCGAAGAGAGGCTCTCCCAGATCTATACAATGACGGGAAAGAGGAAAAAATAGACAAGAAAGACAAAATCTGCAACCTTTTGAAAAGAGGGAATTGCAGATTTGGAGAAAGATGTTACTACAAACATCCTAAGATATGTCAAAACTATGAAATATATGGTAAATGTGCATACTTAGATGGATATGGGGATGATTGCAGAGATCTGCATCCAAAAATATGTAAAAAACCTAAAAAAAAAGAAGGAAAAGGATGTAAGTTCGACAAAATGCAAATATGCACCCTGTAGCCAATGAATCATTAATCAAAATAAAATAACCAACCAAGTAATAAAAATCCAAAATAAGAAAGAAACAAATAAAAGAAAGGAAATCAAAGAATATCAGGTTAATAAAAGAGAAAAGCAAACCACCAATGAGGTAATGCAGAGGTGACAGCAAAAAATTTTTTTCCCCAAAGCATCAGCCCTCCGAAATTCTACTCCAAAGGAGATAATAACTGTATTTATTATGCAAGAGGATATTGCAGAAACGGAGAAAATTGCAGATTCAGACACAAAATGAATAATTATGATGAATAAGGAAGATCAAATATTATGGAAAAGTTGGATTTTTTAATGTCAGAATTTCTGGCAAATGAAAAAAAGAACAACATACCAGAACAGGAAAGAGACATGGGAAAATCCTTATTACTATCAGTATTAAATGAAGGAGAAAACACGCAAACCATCATAGTGATGAATGCGCAGGGTTTAGTTACGAGTAACTCAAAAAGAAAAATAGAGTACTTAGAAGAACTAACCCAAAATGAAAAGAAAATAGATATAATGAATATAAGTGAAAGAAACCTGGTATTCCAAGAGACTGGGAATGATGATCAAATAAAAGGGTTCCAAACTTATAGATCAGATAGAAAAAATAGGAATCAAGAGGGGGAACCGCAATATATGGGAAAGACAAAAAACAAGGAAAAATATATGAGAAATATAGTAACTCAGAATGTGAACTAATAGCGGTAGAATTTGAATCTGAAAAATTGATGAACATAGTAATATATAGACCTCTAATACTAAAGAGTTTGACTTAATAATTGAAAAACAAAAATTGGATGATATATGTAGAAATCACAAGGACTGGACTATTCTCCTATCTGGTGACTTCAACTTTCCTTTCGTAGAATGGAAAGAACGAATAGGAGATTGTGGTTGTACTTATACATATAAAAAGAGAGTAATAGTAGTGCAGAAGATAAGAGGCAATTTGAAAAGCTATTAGATATGCTACTAGAATACAACAGTCAACAAATAAATCACCTGCCAACAAGAAAGGAAAATACTTTAGACCTAGTATTTGTGAACGAGATGAAATTATGTTAAAGAAATAATAGTTTATAATGGCGAGTATTTCAGACCATAATGTCATAGAATTAACCAGTTCAATTCCAAAGCAAGTGAAAAAAATAGAGATAAGCAAGAAATGAAAAAAGTGGGAAGGATATGGAAAATACAACTTCTACAGTAAAAATATAAAATTGGTCAGAAATTAATGAAGAATTAAACAAAGATTGGGATAACATTTTCGAAGTATTGATGACGGAAGGGTAAATACGGAGATATTATATAAAATATTGGAGATAATTAGTGGAAAAATATATACCGAAGAAGAAAAGTAAACATCATTCATGCATACCAAGAGACAGAAGGATCTTGTTCCAGAAAATCAGAAAGTGGAAAAAAGGTCTTGCAAAAGAAAAAAATGCATGGAAAGTTATAGAACTAAAAAAGTAAGATAGAAAATGCAGAACAAAAGATTATACAATCAAAAGAAAATGAAAAACGGGACTTGGAAGAAAAAACCCTATTAAAATATCAAGCAAAACCCCAAACTATTATATACTCATATGCGAAGAAGATGAATAAAAGAAGAATAGAAATAGGCCCTCTGAGAATTGAAGGGAGATTAACGAATGAAAAAAAGGAAATTTGAAACATACTGGCAGAACGATATAAGAGAGAATTCACCCCTAGTAGATAATGAAGATAATGATATAGAAGTAAGGGATTGAAATAGTGAATATTTAGCTGACATAGATATTAATGAAGCTGATATTGTGCAGGCTATTAATGAAATTAAAAATGGACGCTGCTGCAGGGCCTGATGGAATTCCTGCTATTTTGTTAAAGAAAGTAGTTCATTCTATCGCAAAGCCACTTGCAATATTATTAAGACAAAGTGTAGATACAGGCAAGATATATGATGAGCACAAATAGCATATACCCCTACTTCAAAAGTGGATCAAGACTAGAGGCAAGTAATTATAGGCCCTGTGAGTCTAACATCACATATTATGAAAGTGTATGAAAGGGTAATGAAGAAAAATATTATGAACAAACATTTAATAAAAAATAAATTTAATTTGTTTAATAAAGGACAACATGGTTTTGTACCCGGAAAAAGTACACAAACCCAACTGTTAGTCCACCGTGAAAACATCTTAAAAATATGAAAAGCGGAAATGAAACAGATGTGGTTTATTTAGACTTTGCAAAAGCTTTTGATAAAGTAGACCATAATATATTCGGCGAAGAAAATTAGAAAACACAATATCGTGGATAAAGTAGGAAGATGGTTAAAGAATTTTTACACAACAGAAAACAGATAGTTATTGCAAAGCGACGAGAAATCGGATGAAGCCAAGGTAATATCCGGTGTGCCGCAAGGTACGGTGTTAGCTGCAATACTGTTTGTTATTATGATTGAAGACATAGACAATAATGTTAAGGATTCGGTAGTGAGTAGTTTCGCAGATGACACAAGAATAAGTAGAGAAATTACTTGTGATGAAGATAGGAACGCTCTACAAAGAGACCTTAACAAAGTATATGATTGGGCAGAGGTAAATAGGATGGTATTTAACTCTGATAAATTTGAATCAATAAATTATGGAGACAGAGAAAGAAAGCTATATGCATATAAGGGACCTAATAATGAGGACCATCACAAATAATGGAAGCAGTTAAAGACCTTGGTGTGATGATGAATAGGAACATGTTATGCAATGATCAAATAGCAACTCTGTTGGCAAAATGTAAAGCAAAAATGGGAATGTTGTTACGGCACTTCAAAACAAGAAAAGCTGAACACATGATTATGCTTTATAAAACATATGTTCGTAGTCCACTTGAATATTGCAATATGATATGGTACCCACACTATCAAAAGGATATTGCACAAATAGAGAGTGTACAAAGGTCCTTTACAGCTAGAATAGAAGAAGTTAAGGACCTAGACTACTGGGAAAGACTACAATTCTTAAAATTATATAGTCTAGAAAGGAGGAAGAGAACGCTACATGATAATTCAGGCATGGAAAACAGATAGAAGGAATAGCAGAAAATATCATGGAACTAAAAATATCAGAAAAAGAAGCAAGCAGAGGTAGATTAATAGTGCCCAAAAACTATACCAGGAAAAATAAGGAAGCACACAGGACATTAATCCACTACGCACCAGCATCGATAATGCAGCGTCTATTCAATGCGTTGCCGAGCTCATTCTGAGGAATATATCAGGAGTGAGCCGTCAGATGTGTTTAAGGAATAAGCTCGAACAAATATCTAAACTGCATCCCAGACCATCCAAGATTGGAAGATGCAAAATATACGGAAGATGTACTAGCAACTCTCTGGTAGACATTAGAGGTGCCTCACACTGAGGGACCTGGGGCAACCCGAACAAGATGTAAGGTCTGTAAGGTCTGTAAGGTCTCTCTCTCTCTCTCTGGGAATCCGTATTCTTGGCATCTTTTGAGAATACCTTGAAAATTTAAACATCTTTTAATATGTTTGGGATGCTCTCTCTCTCTCTCTCTCTCTCTCTCTCTCTCTCTCTCTCTCTCTCTCTCTCTGGCAAATCCTTATTCTTGGCATCTTTTGAGAATCCCTTGAAAAATCTAAAGAAACACCTTTTAAAATGTTTGGGATGTTATCTCTCTCTCTCTTTCTTTCTCTCTCTCTCTCTCTCTGGAAATCCTTATTCTTGGCATCTTTTGAGAATGCCTTGAAAATCTAAACACCTTTTAAAATGTTTGGGATGTTATCTCTCTCTCTTTCTCTCTCTCTCTCTCTCTCTCTGGAAATCCTTATTCTTGGCATCTTTTGAGAATACCTTGAAAATTTAAACACCTTTTAAAATGTTTGGGATGCTATCTCTCTCTCTCTCTCTCTCTCTCTCTCTCTCTCTCTCTCTCTCTCTCTCTCTCTGGAAATACTTATTCTGCATCTTTTTGAAAATACCTTGAAAATTGGAAATATCGTTAAAATGTTTCGATGCTATGCTCTCTCTCTCTCTCTCTCAACATGATTCACTGAATAATGTTTTTGTCTTCTACTGTTGGATAAGTTTTAAATCCTGCTGTATATAATTTTTTCTTAAAGATAAGCAAAATCTTATCATAAATTTGTGAAAACTTAATGATGTCTCAGATCTGCTAGGAGGCTTTGGACCTCTCTTCCCACTTATGTATTTCCTTCGTGTTTCAGACCCACTCTTCTTCCTTCTTTTCTTCTTTCCTTTCTCTTCCTTCGGAGGTATTTTCATTATCCATTTATTCGTTATCTGATTTTCGTAAATCAAGATTATCCGATATTTTTCTCTTGTTTTCAGAACGAATTTGAAGGTTCCTTGATATTGTAAACACATTTCGTTTATTTTCTCGATATCTGAAATGCATTCCTCTCTCTCTCTCTCTCTCTCTCTCTCTCTCTCTCTCTCTCTCTCTCTCTGTACAAAATGTTTATGGTATCTATTTCACATTCTTTGATATAATTTGACACCATTATCTATGAGTTCTACAAACTGATCAACCTGGTTCCTCTCTCTCTCTCTCTCTCTCTCTCTCTCTCTCTCTTCTCTCTCTCTCTCTTTTCCTTTGTGTTTCTTGAAGATATTCAACCATTCCAAGACAATAGCCTTTCCCCCACCCCCTTTGACATTATTTGTATTCTAAAAGGCACTGGAAATTTTAATAGCACACACTTATTACCCAGAGCACTTACGACACCCTAAGTGTAATTAACAGTTTTATCCATAAAGGTATAATGAAGTATAATGAGTCATCCCCCTAAAGGTTTCATTTTTTAGTGAGGGTTAGTTCCAGTTTCGTTTTCATTATTTGATTAAACGGGGCTGCGCCACGGAGGTTAGAGAGGTCGGGGTACAGAGGTTATGGTGTAAGGGTCCTTGTACACAGGTTATGGTACAGAGGTCATTGTCCAGGCGCTAAGGTACAGACTTCATCTTATAGGTGACCTATGGGGCACAGTCTCTGTACCGTAGCCTCTGTGCTATGACATCTGTACCAAATTTTTGGCACCACTATATTTGTACCTTGACCTCTGTACCAACAACCACAGTACCGTGACCTGTGTACCATGACCTATGTACCAAGACCTTCCACAGGCATCCTCTTTTCATTTGTTTACTCATTTATTCGCTATTTCTTTCCAGTTACTTTTTTTCATTATTTGGTGCTTAAAGTCATTATTAACTATGTATATTCTTATGATAATTATTTCATCCATTCCTGTATGTCAGTTTATTATATATAATATATATATATATATATATATATATATATATATATATATATATATATATATGTATATATATATACGTATATATATATATATGTATATATATATCTATGTATATATATACGTATATATATACATATATATATATATATATATATATATATATAGAGAGAGAGAGAGAGAGAGAGAGAGAGAGAGAGAGAAAGAGAGAGAGAGAGCCATGAAAATAGCATGACATACATGTACATGTAATGTGTCGGTGACACACGCATGCAAGAGTAGTATATCTCCCCATTCAACCACGGGCACCTGCGTATATTCAACCCCAACCCTAAATTGAAAGCCATCAAGTAGATATACACAAATATATACATATGCAAATACTTGAGATTTACCAACTTTCCCTCCCTGCTGAGAGAGGTAGTTTTCAGACGTCTGCAAATGAATATGACAGAACGTGCAACACGCACAAAGTCCACCCCAAAAGGGAGATGAATTCATTGCAAGTGAAATTGGATGTCGGCGCTGGGGAGACGCTTAAAACAATGGGGAGATAACTCGCCGGCCATTTGCCCAAGTTAGTGTGACAGGGAATGCTGAAGGAAGAGGAGAGAGTTGCTGCGGTTTCCCACAATGGCGGTGTTCTGTAGGTAAGGTTCCCTTGGTTTGTGGGCTTTCTCGTTGATGCACTTGGGTCGAGTAGGCAGGTTTGTGCACGTTTAAATCCCAGAGACGAGTTGGAGTAACAATTTGTCTCTCTCTCTAATCACACACACATACACACAACACACATACATACATATATATATATATATATATATATATATATATATAGATATATATATATATTTATATGTATATATGTATTATATATATGATATATGTATATTCTATTTAAATAAGGTCCTGCTATTCTATACACATGTATATAAACACACACATTTATATATATTTATATATAGTACAATAATTTATATATAATATGTATGGATATCTATATATATATCTATATATATATATATATATATATGATATATGATATAAATATATGCACGTGTGTATATATATGTGTGTATAGATTAACAGCACCTCATTTGAACAGAATGGTATCTACCCAGACTGTATTCACATAAGTCCCATCTTTCAAGGGCGCTAATCTGTCCCCATCGTCCGGTAGTCGCATGTATGCATTATATATATATATATATATATTATATATATTATATATATATATATATATACATAATATATATATATATATATATATATATATATATGAAATCACAAACACACAAGCCCTTCAAAAACGAATCGAAGATATATCGCCACAGGCGTGACGGTCGGTCAAAGTTATTCTGGGGCGCTTTCGTTGCGCCTGAAAAAATTAGAGAGAGAAACCGAGAATGCAAAACACCGCCATCAAATATCGATAGAGGAATAAATTTCTGGAGGATGAGAGAGAGAGAGAGAATTCTTCCGAAAGGTTTGTGGCGTCCTAGTATTTCGAAACAGGTTCTTTGATATTGGACGGAAAACTGCCAGTTTAAAAATAAAACAGCAGGGAAAAGAGAGGTGACTGGTTTTTTTGTTTTTTTTCCTTTCTTTTTTTTTATAGCTGCAGGACGTTCAGTATTCATGAAGACAGGTTTTTTTTTTTTTTTTCGTCTGACCGTGGGTGGATATTTCTGGAATGGATATCAGAACGGAACTCGAAGAGGGGAAATAGGAAATGTTGAGTAAAGATAAGACACCATATATATATATATATATATATATATATATATATATATATATATATATATATATATATATATATATATGTATATATATATATATTTATTTATATATATATATATATATATATATATATATATGTATGATATATGTATATATATATAATCTATATAAATATACATATATATACATATATATAACATATATGTATATATATTATTTTTTATTTCTAACATCATAATCTTCACGAGAATTGGTTAATGGGTCTTGTTTTATATATTTTTAGGCTTCTTAATCCATAAAATATGCATTACATCTCTTTAATAATAAAATGAAAAGTTCAGTTATCTTGACATTAGATACTGAAGCATATCGAGCACTGTAAGACATACAGCAAACACTGATTTATATATAATCTTCCCTCTTCCTAAAGGCATGTCCAAGGCTGCTTCTATGCATTAGTCCAGAATCCCTAACCCCTCTCACCTTTTCCCCTTGACCTTCAACCCTTGACAAGGTAATAGAGAATAGTATCGAGACGATAAGTCCTGTCTATAAAGACTTTATATACCGTCCCAAACTTTGTGACCAAAGTACCTACATTCTACGATATAGAGACCAGTCGTGATAGAGGCTTGACCCGGACTGGACGACGGCAAGACGACTATCGTTATTGCACAGAAAAAAAATTAGTTCGCTAATTTAAATTTATTCAGTAGTAATGTTAATTATTTTCCGAATAAAAAACATTAACGTTGAATAGGTTGGAAAGTCTATTGATTCGCAAAGCAAGTATTCACGTCCCAGCAGTAACAGCAAACAGAAAGAGTAATTGACTAATCGACAGATGATAATTAGTAAATTAACAAAGAAATAAACATATAAAATGTAAAAGCAAAAACCCCTGAGAACATTAAATAAACATCAACTTTTTTTTATTCACAAAGCAAATATTCACGTCTCAGCATTAAAAGAAAATTAGGAGAAGAAAATGGCAAATAATAATAATATAAATCAACCAATCCAAGATATATGCATATATATATATATATATATATATATATATAATATATATATATATATATATAGATATATATATATAATGCACAGGAAGCAGGAGCAGGAACAAACATGGCGAAGTATTTTACACTTTATTCGACGCGTTTCGCATTCGGCAGAATGCATCTTCAGGGTCTGTATAATAAATAATGACTAATATAAATTAAATTGATTTGAAAATTCTCTAAAAATTATTTACAAACTAGTTAAAATGAAAAACGAAACTTCACACATAGATAAAAATACACTAACAATTGATAAAACAACACGAGAAGTTAAAAGCACATACGTTAGTTAAAAGTTCAGATGGAAAGTTAAAACAAAAAACCAAATAAATAAATTAGTAAAATACAAAGTTAAAAAAATATTTGAGGAGCACTGGGGGTCGACCTACCATGGTAAGAGATAAATAAAAACTAAAAGAATGTACACAGAAACATAGGCTTAAGAGAGAAACAAGGGGGTGGAGGTGGTCTGGTTGTTCAACTGCGGAACAAGTTGTTTAATAAAAAGGCTCTCCAGGATCAACAGTTCATTTGGGCTGGAGGTTTGACCAACAACAAACAAAATCTTCATATAATATTAACTTTACATTTTTTGCTATGTTCACGTATACTGGACTGTTCGGGATTTGATAATAACAAATCCAGTACGAAAACTAACTCCCTTGTGGCAGTCTATGCGAACCCTCATCATCCTCTGAGAAGAACCCACGTAAGTTCCCAGACTACATCTGGGACAAGAATATTTGTACACTATACCAGAGGACATGAGGGGGCATAAACGATCTTTAAATTTAAATATGGATCCAATTGTTAGTGGATTGACCGGAATGAGTTTTACCTTTAATGCGCCAAAGTATTTTGTACGATTTTTGTAAATTCGGCCCTAAAGGAATCATCATGTAAATATGGGAATCGGGCATAAAAAGGAAGCTTTGGAACATTAATTTCATTGGTGTTGGTGCAAAACTCTTTATTAAGGACCTTGTAAATAATTCTGTTGACGAGCTTGGTGGGAAAGCAGTTATCCTTAAAATATGCTAAAAGAAAAAATCGTACAAAAATACTTTGGCGCATTAAAGGTAAAACTCATTCCGGTCAATCCACTAACAATTGGATCCATATTTAAATTTAAAGATCGTTTATGCCCCCTCATGTCCTCTGGTATAGTGTACAAATATTCTTGTCCCAGATGTAGTCTGGGAACTTACGTGGGTTCTTCTCAGAGGATGATGAGGGTTCGCATAGACTGCCACAAGGGAGTTAGTTTTCGTACTGGATGTCATATCAAATCCCGAACAGTCCAGTATACGTGAACATAGCAAAAAATGTAAAGTTTTAATATTAAATATGAAGATTTTGTTGTTGTTGGTCAAACCTCCAGCCCAAATGAACTGTTGATCCTGGAGAGCCTTTTTATTAAACAACTTGTTCCGCAGTTGAACAACCAGACCACCTCCACCCCCTTGTTTCTCTCTTAAGCCTATGTTTCTGTGTACATTCTTTTAGTTTTTATTTATCTCTTACCATGGTAGGTCGACCCCCAGTGCTCCTCAAATATTTTTTTTAACTTTGTATTTTACTAATTTATTTATTTGGTTTTTTGTTTTAACTTTCCATCTATTCGCTATTTCTTTCCAGTTACTTTTTTTCATTATTTGGTGCTTAAAGTCATTATTAACTATGTATTATTCTTATATAATTATTTCATCCATTCCTGTATGTCAGTTTATATTATTATATATATATATATTATATATATAATATATATAATATATAATATATTGTTTATATAGATAGATAGGGATATAGAGTAGTGAGAGGAGATAGAGAGAGAGAGAGAGAAGAGAGATCCATGAAATAGCAGGACATACATGTACATGTATATGTTGATGACACATGCATGCAAGAGTAGTATATCAGCCCATTCAACACGGCCACCTGCGTATATTCAACCCCCAACCCTAAATTGAAAGCCATCAAGTAGATATACAAACATATACATATGCAAATACTTGAGATTTACCAACTTTCCCTCCCCGCCGAGAGGTAGTTCAGACGTCTGCAAATGAATATGACAGAACGTGCAACACGCAAAGTCCACCCCCAAAGGGAGAATCATTCAAGTTGAAATTGGATGTCCGGCGCTGGGGAGACGCTAAAAACAATGGGAGATAACTCGCCGTCCATTTGCCAAGTTAGTGTGACAGGGAATGCTGAAGGAAGAGGAGGAGGAGGTTGACCGCTCTTAATTCTCCTCAAACCACCTCCCTGTTGCTCTCACTTTTTACTTTTATCATCGCTGTCTCTTTCAAAGACTCTCTCTCTCTCGGTTTTCCTCAAAGAGCTTGAATTCAACTCTGCCTCCCTTTCATATATAGACCTTTAACAGCACCTCATTTGAACAGAATGGTATCTACCCCAGACTGTATTCACATAAGTCCCAATCTTTCAAGGGCTAATCTGTCCCCATCGTCCGGTAGTCGCATGTACTTGATATATATATATATATATATATATATATATATATATATATATATATATATATATATATATATATATATATATATATATATATATATATATATATATATATGATGTCAAACACACAAGCCCTTCAAAACGAATCGAAGATATATCGCCACAGGCGTGACGGTCGGTCAAAGTTATTCTGGGGCGCTTTCGTTGCGCCTGAAAAAATTAGAGAGAGAAACCGAGAATGCAAAACACCGCATCAAATATCGATAGAGGAATAAATTCTGGAGGATGAGAGAGAGAGAGAGAATTCTTCCGAAAGGTTTGTGGCGTCCTAGTATTTTCGAAATAGGTTCTTTGATATTGGACGGAAAACTGCCAGTTTAAAAATAAACAGCAGGGAAAAGAGAGGTGACTGGTTTTTTTTCCTTTCTTTTTTTTTATAGCTGCAGGACGTTCAGTATTAATGAGACAGGTTTTTTTGTTTTCGTCTGACCGTGGGTGGATATTTCTGGAATAGATATCAGAACGGAACTCGAAGAGGGGAAATAGGAAATGTTGAGTAAAGATAAGACACCATATATATATATATATATATATATATATATATATTATTCAATATTATAATATAATAATATATAAATAGATATATTATATGTATCTTATATATATATTTAATATATTATATATACGATTATTATTATATAATATAAATATATATATTATGTTAAGTATATGTTTATATATATAATCTATATATATCATATATATATACATATATGAATGCATATATGTATATATATTATTTTTATTTCTAACATCATAATCTTCACGAGAATAGGTTAATGGGTCTTGTTTTATATATTTTTAGGCTTCTTAATCCATAGAATATGCATTACATCTCTTTAATAATAAAATGAAAAGTTCAGTTATCTTGACATTAGATACTGAAGCATATCGAGCACTGTAAGACATACAGCAAACACTGATTTATATATAATCTTCCCTCTTCCTAAAGGCATGTCCAAGGCTGCTTCTATGCATTAGTCCAGAAATCCCTAACCAACCCCTCTCACCTTTTCCCCTTGACCTTCAACCCTTGACAAGGTAATAGAGAATAGTACTCAGAGACGATAAGTCCTGTCTATAAAGACTTTATATACCTCATATACCGTCCCAAACTTTGTGACCAAAGTACCTACATTCTACGATATAGAGACCAGTCGTGATAGAGGCTTGACCCGGACTGGACGACGGCAACAAGACTATCGTTGTTGCACAGAAAAAAATTAGTTTGCTAATTTAGATTTATTCAGTAGTAATGTTAACTATTTTCCAAATAAAAAACATTAACGTTGAATAGGTTGGAAAGTCTATTGATTCGCAAAGCAAGTATTCACGTCCCAGCAGTAACAGCAAACAGAAGAATAATTGACTAATCGACAGATGATAATAGTAAATTAACAAAGAAATAAACATATAAAAAAGTAAAAGCAAAAACCCTGAGAACATTAAATCAACATCAACTTTTTTTTTTATTCACAAAGCAAATATTCACGTCTCAGCATTAAAAGAAAATTAGGAGAAGAAAATGGTAAATAATAATAATATAAATCAACCAAGATATATGCATATATATATATATATATATATATATATATATATATATATTATATATATATATATATACATACATATCATATATATATATACTATATATATATAATATATATATATATATATATATATATATAATTATTGAAGCCTCCCCAGAAAATATATATATATATATATATATATATATTATATATTATATATATATATATATATTAATTATTGAAGCCTCCACCCCAAAAAAAAAAACTTGAAACATCATCATCAATACAGTGGCAGGAATACCACTCCACAGGTTAACACGGAGAGGAAAAAAAGAAAGAGAGAGAGAGAGAGAGAGAGAGAGAGAGAGAGAGAGAGAGATTTACGCCACAGGTGGGAACCTTGGAACCACGCCACGATCCAGGCCTCTCCTGACAGAGAGAGGAGAGGGGGGAGGAGGAGGAGGAGGAGGTTGACCGCTCTTAATTCTCCTCAACCACCTCCCTGTTGCTCTCACTTTTTACTTTTATCATCGCTGTCTCTTTCAAAGACTCTCTCTCTCTCGGTTTTCCTCAAAGAGCTTGAATTCAACTCTGCCTCCCTTTCATATATAGACCTTTCGCGAGACTTCCGCCGAGGCAAAAGGTGTACTGGGCCACTTCTTCTTCCCTTTTCTCTCGCGCTTCTAAGGACTTCGTTTGTTTTCATCTCGGGATCTCCGAGAGAGGGAGAGAGAAAGAGAGGGAGAGAGTGAGAGAGAGATGCATATTATATGTTCTTTCATTATTAATCTGTTTCTTCTAACAGTTAAAAACAGCAGACCAATCTGTCTAACATCGGTCGTTTGCAAGATTTTTGAGTCCATAATTGCAGATCAAATTGTGGATCACATAGACAGAAACATTCACATAACTGCTGAGTCGAATACTCCCCCCCGCCCCCCTCTCCGTACAGACAACGTAAATAATACCATCCGCTTCATGTATCTCTTCTTAGGGCCCATCAGCAGCACGTCTGACCACGCTACAAACACTGCACTATTCACCTCCATATCATGCACTCGTTATCAAGCTTTCTGATACAAAGGGCCTTCCTTTCCAATACCTCTGTCACCCCCATCTGCCTCTCATACTTCCTCTTAGCACTTCTAAATCATGCAGCCTTTTCGCCAACCTATTTATTGTCTTCCACGTGACCAAATCATTTCAAATTTCTCTGCCACATCTTTTGACTTATGCCAAACAGCTCACCGCCTCTTCGTGTCCTCACATTTCTTAGCCTATGACTTCTTCTTAAATTAAGTATACTCTGCTGAAAATGTAATTAATAGCTTCGCATTCTTTCGTTCACATATTTGAAGAGCACACTCCATTTCCATAAAGGCGGATTGGGTCACCAGTCCCTTGGCTCTTTCCCTTTCCTTGAATAGGTAGGCGTCCTCATTTACTCGCGTTTTGTTTTTATTTTAAAGTTTTAAATGATTTAATTTTAGCTGATTTTTTTTTTATGATTTGTGCTTTTATCTTGTAATTTATTTATATAAAAAAATTAATCATTGCAGGCTGATGATGTGCTGAAGCAACATGAAAAGTTTCACATAAATAAAGAAATGCTACTTAGACTGCTTGTCTTTCCTGGGAACTCCTGATGTTTATATACATATATATAATCTTAGAATAGTATATATATATATATATATATATATATATATGTATATAATATTATATATATATATATATATATATATATATATATATTATATATATATATATGTATATATATGTTATTGCATGTATATATATTACATATATATAAAGGGAAAGGGTCAGAACACACACTCTCTCTCTCTCTCTCTCTCTCTCTCTCTCTCTCTCTCTCTCTCTCTCCTCGTCCTGCAAAGCCTTTCAAATGGAACTATTCATCCAAAACTTGTCAAGCAGGTGCTGCAAGTTGAAACTCTGATAATGACGCAAGGGGACACTACAATGTGAAGAGGTTCGTAATATTCTCTTTTAGATTTTTTGTTGGGAGACTTTTTTTTTGTGGGGGGGTTAAGCAAACATAGCACCTGTTTTTCCCTCGTCGTTCAGACAACTGATGCTGAGCTAAATGTCTGTTTATGCTGGCAGTCTGTGGAAAATAAAATAAAATGCCTGTTTATGTTGGCAGTCTTTTGAGAGTAAAATACCTGTTTATATTTGGGTCCTTGGGGATTAATATAACTGGTTACCTGATGGTCTTTGGATGATAAAGTGGCTGTTTAATTTGGCAGTTTTTGCAAAGTAAAATACCTGTTTATGTTGGCGGTCTCTGGAGAGTAAAATGTCTGTTTACGTTGGCGGTCTGGAGAGTAAAATACCTGTTTATTTTGGCAGACGTTGGGTAGCAAAATGGCTGTTTATCTTGGCAGTCTAGAGAATAAAATACCTGTTTATGTTGGAAGTCTGGAGAATAAAAAAAAATTTTATGTTGGCAGTCTCTGGAGAGTAAATTGCCAGTTTATCTTAGCAGACTTTGGAGAGTAAATTGCCTGTTTATGTTGGCGGTCTCTGAAGTGTAAAATGTCTGTTTATGTTGGCGGTCTCTGGAGAGAAAAAGGGCTGTTTGTCTTGGCAGTCTAGAGAATAAAATACCTGTTTATGTTGGAAGTCTGGAGAATAAAATTGGTTTTTATGTTGTCAGTCTTTGAGAGTAAAATGGCTGTTCGTCTTGGCAATCTAGAGAATAAAACACCTGTTGATGTTAGAAATCTGGAGAATGAAATTGGTTTTTATGTTGTCAGTCTTTGGAGAGCAAATGCCTGTTTATCATGGTAGTCTTTGGATAATAAAGTTTATGTAGGCAGTTTTTGGAAAGTAGAATAGCTGTTTATGTTGGCAGTCTTTGGAGAGCAAAATACCTGTTTTCCTTGGACTCTGTAGGGAGTAATATCACTGGTTGCTTGGTAGTCGTTTAGAAAGGATATGTCATTTTAAGTCTTAGTCTTTGTGGGGTAAAGTGCCTTCTGTTTACGATGTTCTTAGGAACATACAGTCTGTTGACAGTGTGATCTTCTTAGGAATAAAGTACCTGTTTACTTTGAAGGCTAAGGACCAATTTAAATGCCATTTTAACAGATGTCTTCGTAAAATAAAACACCCAATTATGTCTCTCTCAATCTGCGATGGACTGAAATCTTAATCGTGTTTCGATCTGTACGAAATTAAATTCATGTTTTCGTTATAAGCCGTACAAGATGAATTACTTGCATACGTTACACGTCATTAAAAAAAAAACATTATTTTGCTACCCTTTTTGAAGAGCAAAATCCGCACGTGCTTCGATATCCATGAATACCAAATTACCTGTTTATGTTTACGGTCTTGGCGGAGGAAAAACAGTCTGTTGGAACTTCGATCTTTGGGGGATAAAATGCCTGGTTGTATCACGGTTTTGGCGGAGCAAAATATTTGAGGAATAAAACTCTCGTTTGCGTCAACATATTTTAAGGTTGCAAAGATGAATATTTTGCCGGTAGGCAGCAATCCGGGTAAACAGCTGGCGATTTAATCAATACCGAATTTGAATGTTCAGTTTACACATACACACACACACACACACACACACACACACACACACACATATATATATATATATATATATATATATATATATATATATATATATATATATATGCAAGTAGCATTAGGGGGAACCTGAAGTGTCTTTGTTAGCCTGTGTACGAATATATGAACGGATTGTTGAACCAACTCGCCTCTCTTGAAGTGAAGTGCGGATTTTGAATGTGAATGAAAGAGAGAAGGTGAAAGCTACTATCTGTGGTGCGAAATATAGAGAGACGTAGAAGGAATGATAAAAGAGATAGAAAGAATAATGACCGTAATTTAAAAAAAAGATTGGAAATCGGAAGTGTAAGTAGGAAGGAAAATGGGAAAGGCCAAGATAGGGAAGAAGAGATGGTGCTGGAAGGGATGGGCCTCATGTTCATACAAAATAAAAAAGGTGAGTGGCTCAGTGTATGTAAAGACGGCTTGACGTGCTACTGGTGAGCTATCTGCGTAGATCAATGAAGCGACAGTTTGAGTGTGAATGTGGCAACGATCATTATCCTTTTCTTTGGAACCATCCACTGATAATGGAAAACTTGGTGTACATACCTGTGTGTTTGTATGCATTTCCTGATAAAAGCTGTATAAAATCCACAATGAATACAGGGAATGACTTCATAAATGGAACAAAGGAAAAGCAGATGAGTGCTATTTTTCAAACGGCAGCTTTATCTCCCGTTTCGAACTGTAATTATTGTTTGTAAAGGGAAAGAAAAACAGTCTAAAATATATTCATTTTGGCATTCATAGTGCACGTAGATTTCTTTTATATATAATATATATATATATATATATAATATATATAATATATATATATAT
>NC_087216.1:21219076-21244076 GCF_015104395.2 Macrobrachium nipponense | reverse complement strand
AATATCCTGGAAATTGCTGGAAATCATTTTGGCCCGTGACACGATGTCACAGTGCCCAGGGCAGACCAGTTCGTTTATTTTCGCTTCAACCACTAAAAGTGAGGAACGGTTGTCCTTGTCGATGGTCCTAAGCTTAGCTGAGGTTGTAATGTTTTTATTTATTTATTTATTTATTTCATTAACTTTTTATCTCCATTTCTGTTACTCGCTTTTCTGACGCAATTACCATTTCCTTTAGCAGCTTGATTACGAAATGAATGGTCTCTTATTTCACTTGTTTTATCTGAATGTGGTTCTACGTTAAATATTTACAGAGAGATTTAAGAATTTCGTCAACTTCAGTTTGTAACTTGTGTTTTTAACAAGAACGATGCCAAAGACAATAAACTGAAGGATTGATACAATCTCAATGCATAAGACGAATTCCTTAAAGAATACGTTTTTGATTTTAATAATCCCCAAGAATACCTAAAAGAATTTTATCGAAGTTTAAGAGAAGTACGTAAAAGAATGAATTTTCAAAATCCACGAGAATACCGAAAAGAATTTCATCGAATCGTGAGATGAATCACTTCAAGAATAAATTTAAGAAATCCCCAAGAATGCCTAAAAGAATATTATCGAAGCTTAAGAGAAATCCCTTAAAGAAAAAATTTTAAATCCCTGAGAATACCTAAAAGAATCTCATCGAAGCGTGAGAGAAATCCCTACAAGAATAAATTTGAAAAAATCCCAAGATTACCTAAAAGAACCGCATCGAAGCTTAAGACAAATACCTAAAAGAATCAAATGTTCGAGATCTCCGAGAATACCTAAAAGAATCGCATCGAAGCATAATGAGAAATTACGGAGAGGGACAGTCACCTCGTAGCCCCTAATGAGAAATAATTACACGACCTTCCTGGAGGCGAGGTCCCATACTGCAAGATTAATCCGGCGACGTCTTACGAATGGCTCCCATTGCGCTCTGCCTTCCGACTCAAAGGAGAGAGAGAGAGCCACGGAAGGTCATAAGAGGAGATTATAGGTCTTAAGGGGGAAGTACAGAGGGCATAGGTCACAGGAAGGGGAAATGTAGGATGCAGGTCGTAATTGGAGAAGACGCGTCTTAAGGTGGAGTTTTTCAATGTCGTTGTGGACAGTTTCTTTATAAATTATTTTAAGGATCGTGTTCGAGATGTCAGTGCGTGTTAGGGAATAAAACTGTTTCAGTTTTTGTTTTCTGAAAAGAAAGCTATTGTGTCGGCTTTGTCTATCCGTCCGCACTTTTCTCTGTCCGCCCTCAAGATCTTAAAAACTACCGAGGCTAGAGTGCTGTAAGTTTGTGTGTTGATCAACCATCCCCCAATCATCAAACATACCAAATTGCAGCCCTCTAGCCTCAGTAGTTTTTATTCTATTTAAGGTTAAAGTTATCAATAATCGTGTATCTGACAACGATATAGTCCAGGCCACCACAGGGCCGAGGTTAAAGTTTTATGGACCTCGGCTCATGCAGCATTATACCAATACCACCGAAAGATAGATGTATTTTCGCTGGCCTTGATTATACGATGTACAGAGAACTCGATTGCGCCGTAGAAACTTCTGCGCATTTTTTGGCTTGTTTATATTGCAGACGAGTAATGAAACTAGCTGACCTTATCACACTCAATTCACTGCCCGTCAGTTAATTCGATAAATTAAAATGCCTTACTTTAAATATAATCAGATTATGTCTTTAAGTAGCCCCGTTTATCCCAAAGGCTGAAAGCATCTACCTTTCGTATTATCAATTATCTCCGTTCTCTGAAATATTGAGGGAATTTCTTACGTTCAGAGTTTTCGCTGCTGGTAAATGAGACTGAACTGCAGACGAGAGAGAGAGAGGGTCATGATACATTTATCTCTTGACGCTACAGTACCTCCCAAAATACGTCTACGTGATAGTTTCTAGTTTGTAAGAAAGACAATTACGGCCATTCGATCTTCCCGAGACGATCAAGTTTCTCTCACCATGAGCAGTAACTCAACAGTCATTCATTCAAGTAGAAATTGAAATGTAAATTTTATTGATTTATCAGCTAAGAAACGCCATAGCATTCAGTTGTTCAAAACGTTTTTGCTGTTTAGGACTTCTAAATACCTTCCAAGCAATTTAAAAGAAAGTAACTAAGTTTGTAAACTTTGTAATACTATATCTAGGGTCTCATTGTGACTCACTCTTCCTTGCACCAGACAGGAAGGCTTTGTTGAAAGTTCCATTACCGTTTGTTTGTTTGCTTGCTTTCACAATCTTCCTTTTTTGTCAGGAAATGGGAATGGCATGATTATGCTTCATAAAGCTCTCGTGCCAGAGTTAAAATTTAAGAAATAATCGCAGTCTTAATAGCAATAAAAACAGAGACGATCATTTTCTCATAGAATCCTCATCATCATTATCATTACCACTCTCGAGCCCCTCTCCGACCATCATCTAATTCTCCTGTAGCCCATAGAGACGTAACACCAAATAATTCTCATCCATCTCCCATACTCCCATCTCCACCTCCTACACCTTTCTTTATCCCTCTTCCTCCTTACCCCGAGGTAAGCAGCATCGACCTACGGATCGTTGTTTGTCTTGCGAGAGTCCCAGGAGTGTCTCTGAGTCCCTCCCGAATCCCCTCGCTTCAAAACACCTCGGGAGGCCCACGCAATTTATCTTTCCCTCTCCTTTGATGCTGTCAGCGGGAGGAGGTAGCTCGGTTTAAGCGAGTATCCCATCAGCGTATAGAAAACGGGAAGAAATGCCCCGGGGTGGATTCCGTGTACTTTAGTGATAATGGTGTTAACGACCGGGTGTGGATTAGAGGATTGTGGGGTTTTTTACTGCGATTATTATTTGTAGTAGTAGTAGTAGATGTTCTTATTATACCATTATCATTCATAGTAAAAGAGGAATTAATTAACAGAATTTAAAGCTAGGTTTTTCAACATTAATTTAAAATCATTATTATTATTATTATTATTATTATTATTATTATTATTATTATTATATTAGTAGCATTAGTACTGCTCGCTGAATAGCCTGCTTTTCCCGACTGCAAAATAGAAAACGATCCCAGTATATATAAATCACAAGTAAGAAGTTCTTTTACCGGAGGGTGGGGGAGGGAGAGGGCGCACTACTCACACTTGCATCAACCCTTAGGATCCTGGTGCAAGCAGTAGGGGATCGCGACAAGATCAGAGAGATAGATGGCACTGGCTTCGTGTTTACCTGGTCAGTGGTTTGGGAGCAACCTAAACCCACCCCTCCCCCTCCCCACCCCTCCCATCCCCTACCCCCTGTCAGTTCAGCTCTGAATAGGTAGTATTTACATCTAGGTTCATGAGGAGGACATGGGGCTAGCAACCGCATTCCTAAGAACTATATATATATTATATATATTAGTATATATATTATATATATAATACTATAATATAATCATTCAAGCTACAAATGTCCTTTAATATCTAAATTCACCTAACCCCAAATATATATTTTCATATATGTACCTGAAGGAATTTTTTAGTTGATATAAATTTCGTCCCCCCTGATCGAAACCAAACGTCCAAGTTGACGGGACGAAATCAGGACAGTCAGTGACGCTATCCAATCAGGCAACAGAGACGCTATAATTCAATATCGATCGACCTACAAATCACTCCTCGATCTGGTGCTCGTAATAGAACGATAGAAACCCCGTCTACCATTAGCCAATTCGAGCGTTGACACACGTAGCCTTTTGTTATGAAAATTATCACATCGAACCGTGATCCATTTAATACATTCAGCTAACAAATGTCCTTTAATATCTAAATTCACTTTACCTCGGTCCAAATGATATATTTCATATATGACCCGAAGGAATTTTTTTTTTTTTATCAACTAAAAAATCCCCAGTACATAATTAAAATATATCATTTGGAGGTAAAGTGTAATTAAGTATATAAAGGACATTTGTAGCTGATTGATATATAAAATGATCACGTTCGATGTGATAATTATCATATATATATATATATAAGAGAGAGAGAGAGAGAGAGAGAGAGAGAGAGAGAGAGAGAGAGAGAGAGAGAGAGAGAGATTTAAGGTAAATAAAACTGCCTCAAGCAACGCCAGAAATCCATTTATATCTTTAAATTTATGCAAATCTTTCAAGTTAGTTCACAACGTCCAGCTTTAACCAAATGCGAATAGACTTCATCATTTTGATTAGACATCTTTGGGGCAATATGACGTCTTAGCATAGAAACTAATCAACATTTCCGTGTACGAATGAATGAATGAATTGATCAGTCACTGATGAATAACTCCTCGATGAACAGAGAGACTTGAAGGACTGAAGGAACCAGTGGAAAGTGTCAGCGAATCTTGCAGATTTAAATGGAATATTATTCATAGGGAAGAGATAAGCTTCCATTTCTGTCCCTGGCAATCACAGTAGACTCGTAGTTACCTTACCAGGGCTAGTGATCCTTTTTACTATGCATTGAAAAATTAAACTTTAGCATATAGATATATAGGGAGAGAGAGAGAGAGAGAGAGGCGGTTGGTGGGGGTGGTGGGGAGGGGAGGGGGGAAGGGTGAGAAAGACCAGGGTCTGAAATTTGCATATCCATTACAAATTTCATCAAATTTCTAATGCATTTCATGGTAGTGGCTGAGGAAGGCAAGGTTTGACAAGACTTGCAGTTAAAATATCAATGCCTTTGGCATGACAATGTCATGCAGAGGTTGTAATGCATCTGTAATTGCGTCTTGGCTTGCTGTAGTTATTCATATCTCGTCTCGTGTTTAATCATAAAAGACACTTAGTGTAATATTTTTATCTGCGGCTGCGAAATTCCATTTATATGTTTTTTTTTTTTTTTTTTTTTAACTACCTTCTTGTCATTTTAGGTAAATATTTTCCGTAATTATTATCAACCATTCTTTGCATTTAGGTAAATATTTTCTTGTCGTTTTATGTAGATATTTTCTTGTCATTTTAGGTGAGTATTGACTTATCTAGTAAATATTTGCTTGTCATTTTATGTAATTATTTGTTGTCGTCTTTCTTGTAGCTGTCTTTTGTTGCTTTTGATATCATTTTATGCAATTGATGTTTTAATTTTTTTTCATAAACTGAGGTCTGTGATTGATGTAACCAGTTCGCTAAATTTTCAATTTGGTGAAATGTCCAAGCACATGAAATATGTTTACCTTTTCCTTCTTTGTGATAATAGCTGAAACTTAATACTTTCGTAAAAACTCATTTTCGCGTGATTCCTAATCGTGAAGGTGACTGGTTTCCAAATTTAGAATACGTAGGCCTATTGAGAGGCAGGTTATAGTTTCAGAGAAGATAGAAAGAGCGAAACTATTTTCAGAATTAACCTTGAAATATAACTGTGACTTTTAAAATGAATGACATATTATAATTACGACATGAGGAAAGAATGACATAACGATGACTTTCAAAATTAATCCTTCTCAGTGAAAGCAAATAAACACCCCCATCTACAGAGAGAGAGAGAGAAGAGAGAGAGAGAGAGAGAGAGAGACTCAAGATCCCCTATGAGAAATTGTTGGAGAAAATTGAATTTGAAACCAATATCTTGGAATACGTATATGAAAAAAAAGGAGGGTTGAATCCAATCTCAAGCTTCGTTGCAAGGTCAGTTCGAAAGTTTATGGCCTGGGGGGGTCTAAAAATACGTAAGAGTTGCAGGAGAACTATTGTATTCGACAAAAAAAAATAAAAATAAAAAGAAACCCGTTACCCGTGTGGTAAGTGTTATGAAAAATGCATGGATGTCTCTCATTTTTATACATACATAAACACACACATGTATATATATGTGTGCATGCGTACGTTTATGTATGTATACTTGTAATAAGCATAATAACCTGGATTTTGTAACAGTTTCTGGATAGCTTAGCAGGTCAAAGCCTCAGACCTACACTGGGTTTGAGTTCTGCCAGGGGCGTTAGAATTTCTTCATTTTGATCCAAAAAAGTGTAAAGAAGTCGGAAAGCTAAACGGTCATGTGTATACATATATGTGTGTGTGTGTGTTGATATACCATTCATACTATTAAATACTAAACCACAAATGAAACCTCTCCACAAAAAGCATCATACCGTATTTTCTCCACATGACGAGATCATCTCAAATCACCAGGTCCATTTTTCTCCTTCGCTAAACGCTTAAGCAATTCATTTCAACAAATTCGTTTTTTTTTTTTTTTTTTTTTTTTTTTTTTTTTTCGTTTTTTTTGGGGGTGTGGGGGGGCGCATGCGCAGAGGAAGGGAGACTGGGCCTAAGGGATCTTAGGCCTATCCTTGTTGACGTAAGGTTCGTCTACGGAAATGAGCAGGTTAGCGCCATCGAAAAAAAAAAAAAATACATATATACGTTAAAAGTTTAGAAATCGGTCGCAAATAAACTATAGCTAATTTAAAGACGGCCAATAAAAACCCGAATGTTCTCTCTCTCTCTCTCTCTCTCTCTCTCTCTCTCTCTCTCTCTCTACAGCAAAATGCGATCAATTCCTGTCGCCATGATGACACTCGAGATGTATAGAAGTGGCGGTCACGTGTCCTCGGCAGCGGAGCAGCCTTAGTATATTGCTTCTCCATTGTGGTTCCTTTAATATTCATGTTCTCATCAAGGTTCTATGAATAATTCCTCGTAACAAGGACATTCGGTTAGGCAATTAAGGATGTAGGCCAAGATTAGACACCTGAGATAACCTCCTTTGAAATCCTCTTCTCCAAGCAGACACAGTCTTCATTTCCACCTCCTCCTACTCCTCCTCCTCCTCCTCCTCCTCCTCTTCTGGGAAGACAATATGGCGTCTTTGAAGCTTGCTATTCTTCAACTCGAGTTCCTCCACTTCATCAAGCATTCCTGGTACTTCCATTTAAGCTCTTCTTGGAGGTTCTAGAAAAAGGTTGCAGATACCTCGCCTCCCAGAAGAGGGAATAATTGCTTAATATATTTCTATTACACTTCCAGTGAGGCGGAATAGGCTTAAATTGTCTGGGGAAACTAAAGTGGGATTGTATGAAGGAATTGTTGAGCCAATTACTCCTTTGTGTAAGTGAAATGTAAATGTTTGAATATTTGAGTGGAATAAAACAGCAAAGTAACAGTGAACTGTTAAGATGAACTATTTTGGGAAAAGTGAGGATAGATGGACGTGGTAAAAAGGTTTGGATGTGTGAAAGGATGGATAAAGGTATTATGGAATGAATAAATGACAATAGAATGATGAAATGTTCTTGGAATTGAGAAGAGAATGATATACAAAAGGTTTGTATAAATGGTGTGAAAGAGGTAATCATAAGGAAAGGTTTTGATAGTAAAGATGTGTGCTGAATATGGATGAATCGTGCAGTGTGTATAGGAGGTTAGGATGGGCTGCTGATGAGTCATCTGTATGGGTGCATGAAGTAGCTGATTTGATAGTTAACGTATGAATTTGACAGTAACAATTGTGCTGTTTTCTCTAGAGCCGCCACCTGTTCGGAGAAGACGGCCTGATGATAAAATATATATATATATATATATATATATATATATATATATATATATATCATATATGAATATGCGTGTCCAGTAGTTATGACGCTGCTTCTTCACCAGCCCAATGCCCGGGTTCGATTCCCAAGTGAGATATAGTTGCTTTAAGCACACTCTCAGATAAATGGCGTTGAACGTTAGTTGGCCCCATGCAATGAAGGACTCGTGGGTGCAATCCCATCCCGAAATTCTTGCTGAGAACTGGAATTATAAGTTTCTTTGTGTCATATTTTACAGGGAGAATTCGTAGAGACTTATAGCAAGATATATATATATATATATAAAGATATATGCCACGAAGGAAAAATAAACGAATGAGTAACTGCGAGACCCTTCGACGTTTCCACGTCATTTACTGAGCAGAACTGACATACATGGGACAAAAGACAAAACAAGAAGATTCGTATAACTGACAGATAGTGATTATAAAGAGATTAGTACCTAGAATCCGACACACCTGGAAGAGAGTAACCTTCCCAAACAAGCATAAACAATGGGTGCGATTAAAAGTTTAAGATAAACATCTCAGATACAAGGACAAGACAATTGAAGAATTATAGGTGACAGCTGTTCAGAACTTTGGTAAACAAAACCATGTCACAATACATATTCACAATACAGGTAGACATACATTACAACGAAGATAAACTCAAAGGCAACTAATTTTTATTTAAGTCTGTAATTATATCTTTGAGGTCATTCTTAAACATGTTAAAAATACAAGGGTCTAAATGAAAAAGGCCACGACTAACATTGAAATTACAATGAAAAGTAAGTTGTATTAAAGCAGATTCTAAAAGATTTCGTGATAAGACATCTCTTGACTGTGCAATTTATGGATTTATCACGTTCCTAACTTTCGTGATTCAGTTATCATATATATATATATATATATATATACTATATATATATATATGTATATATATATATATATATATATATATATATGTATAAATATATATATATATACATCAGCATGAAGGTGGACTATTAGAAACGTTGCAGTTCATTACAATCTTTATTTCCTACGTTTCGTAATATCATTATTACATCTTCAGGGAATCTGTTAAACACTAAATAAAATTAATTTAAAATTACTTACTTAAAAATTACTTTAAAAATTACTATAAAATTCAACATTTGTAAATTACAACACAATTAAAAAAACATACAGAAACGAAAACAAAAAAAATAAAAATAAAAAGACCAAAGACCGCTAACCAACCTTGTGCCGAGAAGGCAAGAGACAGAATGACAGAACAAATAAAAGTTAGCTCAGGTACAGTTGTGTGGAGGAGGTTTGGGTATTTAACTGGGGAACCAGTGTTTTAATAAATAATGACTCAGGATAGGCAGTTCATATGCATTGTCGCTTGGCCTATGACTTGGAAATGACTTTTTCTTTCTATATATATTTTCAATTTTTCGAATGGTTGGCTTATATTAGAGTGTTCGGGATTGGAGAGCCTACAGCCAGTACGGAAACTTAACCAATCCCCGATGAGAGTCGATTCTGACCCGCAGTAACCTCCTCGTGGATCCGACATATGTCCCAGAGTTACACTTAGGGCAAGTATACTTATAGACCACGTTGGAGGTCAAGAGAGGGTCCAATCGATCTTATATCTGAAAAAGGAACCGATTGTTAGCGGGTTTATGGAATTAATTTTAGATTAATGGCACCATAATGTTTATGAATAATTTGTGCAAACTTTTTCCGAAAGGAGTCATCATGTAAGAACGGGAATTTGGCATAAAAAGCTAATTTGGTACTGTACATGGTTTGGCGACATTAGCGAATTGTTTGTTAAGAAACAAACGGAGCTTTTTATAAAACAACGGTCTGTGGGAAGCAATTATCCCTAAAATATCCAGAAAGGAAACTAATTTCTTGGTGGAAGGATTGCCAGTTCGATGTAATAAAAAATGCCCTGTGGAGGAGAGAAAAATAGAGTTTAGTTTAAAATCATAAAAACAAGAACTATAGTAATTGGATCCTAGACCAGTAAAAGTTTTCTTTCTAAAAAAACAGATGTACTAAAAGAGCCATTATCCCTAGTGACAAGAACGTCTAAGAAAAGGTAATGATCGTTCACTCTTTTTTCCACGGTAAAATTAATGTTACATGTTTAGTATTAACATATGCTAAAAAAGGAGTCAATATCACAGTCATTTTTAAATAAGGCGAAGGTGTCATCAATATACCTACCATAAAAGAGTGGATGGAACCTGAGTGGGCAGTCATCTAACATGCGTTCTTCCAGCGAGCACATGAAGATGTTGGCAAAAGTGGGACCCAAGGGAGAGCCCATGGCTACACCGTCTGTTTTGCTTATAAAGTTTGCCGTCAAAAACAAAGGCATTGTCCCGCACTGCTAGTTCTAAAAGGGTTTTAAAAAAACGAACGATTGAAATTATTAAAAACAGAATCTGGCTCAGGAAAAAGTTTGTTTAAGATAATACGATAGTTTCTTACCACAGGGACATTAGTAAATAGAGATTCAACATCTAAACTGGCCATTTTCAAATCAGCGTCTGTAATAAAACTTTATCCTTAAAAGAGTAAGAGTTACTGAAGTAAAATCATTTTTTGGTCAGCGGTTCTAAAAAAGGTACCAAATATTTAGCTAGCTTATAATTAGGTGTATTATATGATGCCAAAATTGGTCTCATTGGTGTATTAGGCTTGTGTATTTTTGGGAGACCATATAAAAACTCCAAAAGGAAATGGATCCAGTGACAAACAAGTCCTGGTATGTGTTATCTCTATGATTTTCTCTTTCTTTAGAAGACGTAAAAATCTGTTTATTTTGTCTTCAGTTACTGTGATATTGTAAAAATCGGGTGCTCCAATTTCAGTGAACTTACCTTGGTCTCTTAAGATAGTCAACATTTTTTCTTTATAGTCGGTTGCATCTAACAAAACAGTTCCCTTCCCTTTGTCGGGTCTGGTAATAACTAGATCCTTTCTACTTGCCAGCTGTTTAAGGATGTGATGATCTCCTTTTTAAAGAATGGAGTCCAGCGCGTTTTCAACTTTCTAATGCACCCTGGGACAGTTCGAAGAGTTGTTTCTGAAGGTCGCGTTTTGTTTACGTTAAACGGTAACGTTTAACCAGACCCGACAAAGGGAAGGGAACTGTTTTGTAGATGCAACCGACTATAAAGAAAAAAATGTTGACTATCTTAAGAGACCAAGGTAAGTTCACTGAAATTGGAGCACCCGATTTTACAATATCACAGTAACTGAAGACAAAATAAACAGATTTTTACGTCTTCTAAAAGAAAGAGAAAATCATAGATGATAACACATACCAGGACTTGTTTGTCACTGGATCATCCTTTGGAGTTTTATATGGTCTCCCAAAAAATCCACAAGCCTAATACACCAATGAGACCAATTTTGGCATCATATAATACACCTAATTATAAGCTAGCTAAATATTGGTACCTTTTTTAGAACCGCTGACCAAAAATGATTTTATTTTACTTTCAGTAACTCTTACTCTTTTAAGGATAAAGTTTTATTACAGGACGCTGATTGAAAATGGCCAGTTTAGATGTTGAATCTCTATTTACTAATGTCCTGTGGAAGAAACTATCGATATTATCTTAAACAAACTTTTTCCTGAGCCAGATTCTGTTTTTAATAATTTCAATCGTTCGTTTTTTAAAACCCTTTTAGAACTAGCAGTGCGGGACAATGCCTTTGTTTTTGACGGCAAACTTTATAAGCAACAGACGGTGTAGCCATGGGCTCTCCCTTGGGTCCCACTGCCTTTAACCATCTTAATGTTGCTCGCTGGAAGAACGCATGTTAGATGACTGCCCACTCAGGTTCCATCCACTCTTTTATTTTATGGTAGGTATATTGATGACACCTTCGCCTTATTTAAAAATGACTGTGATATTGACTCCTTTTTAGCATATGTTAATACTAACCATAGTACATTAATTTTACGTGGAAAAAAGAGGTGAACGATCAATTACCTTTCTTAGACGTTCTGTCACTAGGGATAATGGCTTTCTTTTAGTACATCTGTTTTTAGAAAGAAAACTTTTAGTGGTCTGGTCTAGGATCCAATTACTATAGTTCTTGTTTTTATGATTTAAACTAAACTCTATTTTTACTCTCCTCCACAGGGCATTTTTTATTACATCGAACTGGCAATCCTTCCACCAAGAAATTAGTTCCTTTCGGATATTTTAGGATAATTGCTTCCCCACAGACGTTTGTTTTATAAAAAGCTCTGTTTGTTTCTTACAAACAATTCGCTAATGTCGCCAAACCATGTACAGTACCAAAATTAGCTTTTTATGCCAAATTCCCGTTCTTACATGATGACTCCTTTCGGAAAAAGTTTGCACAAATTATTCATAAACATTATGGTGCCATTAATCTAAAATTAATTCCAATAAACCCGCTAACATCGGTTCCTTTTTCAGATATAAGATCGATTGGGACCCTCTCTTGACCTCCAACGTGGTCATAAGTATACTTGCCCTAAGTGTAACTCTAGGACATATGTCGGATCCACGAGGAGGTACTGCGGGTCAGAATCGACTCTCATCGGGATTAAGTTTCCGTACTGGCTGTAGGCTCTCCAATCCCGAACACTCTAATATAAGAAACCATTCGAAAAATTGTAAAATATATATAGAAAGAAGTCATTTCCAAGTCATAGGCCAAGCGAACAATGCATATGAACTGCCTATCCTGGAGTCATTATTTATTAAACAACTGGTTCCCCAGTTAATACCCAAACCTCCTCCACCACAACTGTACCTGAGCTAACTTTTATTTGTTCTGTCATTCTGTCTCTTGCCTTCTTCGGTCACAAGGTTGGTTAGCGGTCTTTGGTCTTTTTATTTTTATTTTTTTTTTTTTTTCGTTTCTGTATGTTTTTTAATTGTGTTGTAATTTTACAAATGTTGAATTTTATAGTAATTTTTAAAGTAACTTTTTAATAAGTAATTTTAAATTAATTTTATTTATTGTTTAACAGATTCCCTGAAGATGTATAATGTATTACGAAACGTAGAAATAAAGAATGTAATGAATTGCAACGTTTCTAATAGTCCACCTTCATGCTGAGTGTCCTACTGGCCGTCGCCTTCCTCTATCTGATCCATAGATATATATATATATATATATATATATATATATATATATTATATATATATATATACATATACTATATAGGATGTATATATTATATATATATATTATATATAATTTGGGTAATGTGTATGTATGTTTGTTTGTTTGTATGTATGTTATGATGTTTGGTATGGGCACCCGGGTGGGCCGTCGGTCTGACGGGACTGAGATTCGGAAAGAGATGGGTTTCCACCCCGAAGGGAAGGTCGAGGACCTATGTTTGGGAGCCTGGAAACCCCTGGGAGAGCCGGGGGTCCCAAAATTTCTACTCCCCTCCCCCAGAGGGTGAGAAGGATTCCGTGAAACAGAGCTGGTTCTGCCCGTGAAATGGGGCTGGTTATGCCCGTAGACTTAGTTACTTTACAAATTTCTGTATACTTATGACTTATCATTTAGAAAAGAATACTATAGGGTAAACATCAATGACATCAAAGAAGGTGGTTTTAGAAGGGGTTGACAGAGAGAGAAAATGAGAAAGAGTAAACCGGGTGTTAGGGAGAAGAAAAAAAAAAAAGACAGACAGACAGACACACAGAGTAGGTATTACTGAGAAGAAAGAGGGTAAAGCTGGTATCGCACTGGTCATTTCTTGCTCGCGGTTTTGGCCAGCATCCAGCCGATGCTCGCTAGCAAAAGTGTTGTATCGTCACACTAGGAACTTGTGGTTTTGAGGCGCTGTAGGAAAAAGTAAACAAAACTGATCAGCTGATATCGTCATGTGCCAGAAATTGTTGACTGTTGCCCAAGATGTGGACTGTTTGCAAGATGTGCTGCAGTGGTGTCTTTCTCGGAAATGTACGTGAATGCAAGAGTAACAAAAAAACGTTTGTGGGTTCGAGAGTGGCTCAGGAGGAGAAGAGAAGCCAAAGGTCTGAGAGTACGTCCTATCAGCAGCAGCCATCTTGTTGTTACACTACGCGTGGCTCGCAGTTCGTGCTGGCTGCTTCCCGTTCTGCTGGGAAGCTAAAAAATCTCGAGCTAAAAGCTCCCGGTTTTCATTTTCGCCAGCAACGGCTCGAAACTGGAGAAAAAAAGTCCTAGTGTGAGGCCACCTTAGAGACCAGATGCTGGAGAGAGAAAGAGAGAGTAAGAAAAAGGAACGAGAGGGAGAGGAAAAAAGAGAGAGAGAGAGAGAGAGAGAGAGAGAGAGAAAGAGATTTTATATATTATTATATATTTTCATATATTATATATTATTGATATATATTTATATATATTATATATATATATATATGATATATATATATATATATATATATATATATATATATATATATCTATAATATACATATATATATATATATATATATATATATATAGAGATATATATATATATATATATAGATATATTTATATAGAGATATATATATATATATATATATATATATATATATATATATATATATATATGTATGTATGTATGTATATATATGCTCTGGGTTGCACGGACGAATCTAGCGGGTCTTTTAGAATGTTCTACATTTCCGCAAGTTTACATTCAGAGCACTTCATTCTTCAGAAAAAAAATTGTATTACACTACGTTATATGGTTTTCGAGCAATAAATAATTGTAATGGTACTGGGACTTTATGTACACACTGTAATATATTATTATATATATATAGATATATATATATATATATATATATATATATATATATATATATATATATAATGCTCCATACTGAGATAGATTCCCCTCACGTTCTACATACTGTATTTCCTACTTTTTACGTGTTCATTTATTTATTTGCGTTTCATTTTTGCAACTGATTCGCATATTCACCTTCCCAGTTCCAATGAACTTGGACACACAAAGTTTGACTCGGCTTTTGGGAACTTATTCAATAACCCAGTTGCTCTATTCAATAGCAACGTTGGCATAGATATTGCTTTTTCCATTGGTTGTAAATCATTCGCTCCAGCTACGTATACCTACCCGCCGCGCCCGCGCGAACTCGCTGGTGGCAACACAGGGGTGAATATCAATTTTCAAACTGGTACTTCCGTTTAATGGAATCAAGTACTGCTATTGGGGTTTCTTTCGCCTCTCTCTCTCTCTCTCTCTCTCTCTCTCTCTCTCTCTCTCTCTCTCTAGTTATTTGACTTTGAATATATCCCCTACAACGACGAATATTCCAGGCACAAACATAACCTGTTATATATATATGTGTGTGCGTCTATTTTTATATATATGATAAATACCATATATATATACCTATGTATGTATACATGTATTTTTCCTCCATAGCGCCAGTGTCAGGTGGATATATATGGCCTAGATCTTTCGTCCATTTCATACCTATTGTTCTGCCGAATAAAATTTATAGCCCCGTAGGCTATATACAACAAATGTTACAGAAACCGGAACGTACGAAAACTTCAGAAGCAATTCCATTTTAATGTATTTCATTCGTTTATACCGGTTCCCTAATAATGCTTTAGCAGTGACGCCCGTTTGAATTTTTTGGACATCGGGTGATTTGAGTCATTTTTTATAAAGGATTGTTTTCTTTCTTAGTTCGTTCTTAGAGAATATAAATTGAAAAGATGGTCAGATACATTTTCCTTCTTAGAATCTATCGGAATTGCCTAATATACCTTACTATGATTTGTCCACTCTGCCCATTCTATGTCCACCTCCATAACTGACCTATTTGTATAAATTCCTGTAACCCAAATTTACAAAATAAAGTGTTTCTTATAGATCGGAACTGACTATGTCCACATTTGTCTCTTGTATATTAGTCCTATTTGTGAAAATTACTGTTAGCAAAAATTGCAAAATCAAAGCTTTCTTATAGAATAATTTTCAGTCTCGAATTGAATGTGAAATGAAAAATGCCCTTTTGTATCTGCGTGTCAAAGGAAGCTATGATTTTCAAGTATATCAATCGTAAAGGATTTTTCTAATCATAGCTTGAACTTCAGACATCAATTCTTGGATACTGAATCGTTTGAACCGAACGTGTAAAGCTGCCTGTATAATTTAAACGAAAGGTCAAAGAGTCAACTTTATGTTCTCCATGTAAGACATCAGAGGGGTATATAATATTAAATATACTTGCTACGTATAAGATAATCCTTCCAAGTGAGAAATGTGGCTCAAAGAATCCTACAACCATGATATAAGATGCATGTTCATCACGCTAATGGGTAAGATTATCAATTCCTCCAAGATTTGTATTGAACTGGAAAAGTGGCTGGTGTCTTGCTATTTAGTTTCTGGCTGCTTTTGCCTCTGAAAATAATTCTGAACGTTTGCTCATCCATAGGTAAAAACTAATTTAGAAATAGTCAACCTCGTATTTTATGACGGTTTATTTGAAAGCTCTAATGTTAAAAACTATTTTGTAAATTAACAACTCCTATAATTGTCCTTAGTGTTGATCACGACAGTGAAACTCACGTTGATCACTTTTTAGAATTAGAAATAACACACCTAAATTTTTTTTAAGTAAATCAGGGCATTTTATTTCTTTAATTTTCTTACATATTACTGAAGCATAAAGCCAAAATATCTTTTTTTCTGTCTCAGATATGAACAGCAGAATCAACACTTGTATATTTTACTGAAGCATAAACATCCTTTTTTTTTCTCTCTCAGATAAGAACAGTAGAATAAACTTGTATTTTACTGAAGCATAAAGCTAAAATATCTAAGATTTTTTTTCAAATAACCTAAGAAATTCTTTTTTTTCCCTCTGAAATAAGAACAGCAGAATAAACACTTGTATTTTACTGAAGCATAAAGCTAAATTATCTAAGAATTTTTTTTTGTCTCAAATAACCCAAAAAATTCTTTTTTTTCTCTCTCTCTCTCTCTCTCTCTCTCTCTCTCTCTCTCTCTCTCTCTCTCTCTCTCTCTCTCAAATAAGAGCAGAAGAATAAACACTTGTATTTTAGTGAAGCATAAAACTAGTTATTTAAGATTTTTCTTTTTTGTCACAAATAATCTAAGAAAAAAAATTTCCTCACATTAAAACAGCAGAATCAACACTTGATTATTTTAGTGACGCATAAAGCTACATTATCTAAGATTTTTTTTTTTTTTTTGTCTCAAATAAACTAAGAATTTTTTTTCCTCTCAAATAAGAACAGCAGAATCAACACTTGTATTTTACTGAAGCATAAAAGTAAATTGTCTGATTTTTTTTTTCCTCAAATAAACTAAGATTTTTTTTTTCCTATCAAATAAGAACAGCAGAATCAACACGAGAAGTGTTCATCCAGAACGGGATTCAGCACGATTCTGCTCGCAGCTTAAGACGGCGAGATCCGCGATGTAGGCGCCATACCACGGCCCACGGGATTTGGACCCAAGGAACGCCTCCTTGTAAACAAATGGGACTTTTGCTCTGTACAGAAATAACCTCGAATAACCTCGGGGAGCGTATAGCGGCCTAATCTCTACCTCCAACGTATCACTGTCTCGATATAGATAATGGTATCTTATTTCATTTGTATTTCTTTGTCTTTCTTTTGGTAGAAAGTGATATTTTTTTTTTCGTTTGGCAATTATTCATATCCGCATCTTTTGTGACTTTGGTACTAAAGTTATACAGAATATGTAAAAAATCTTGAACACTCCAGTAATATCGAAAACCAACCGCTATTATTTCTACAGGGCTGTCAACGATATTAGTACTCTTAGTCATCCGGATTTCCATCCACCTCTGCATTTATCGAAGTGATCAATCATTAGTCTTTTTGTAGCATTACTGGTTGGTTCAGGTGAGCCAGGTCCTCACGGGTAAGGTGTTGAAGGGGATAAGAGACCTGGGTGTGGACCTCTGGAAACATATTAACCAACAGGTATTATTTTTTTTTTTTTCTTTAGCTTACTGGCCATTTCAAAAACGCTTCATTTTCAAACTCGTGCAGGGAAGAGAGGTAGATTCCAAGGAATGGTGCTGAAGAGGAAAGGAAGCCTGAAGTGGACTTGTGACCACAGACCTACCAACATTGTCATTTTTTTTTTTTTTACTTTTTGACCATTAAAAATAAAAATACGTGCAGGAAAGACAGGCAGATTCCAAGCGACAGTGCTGGGAGAGGCTTGTAGTAGACCTTTGACCACAGACTTGCCAAAAAAATGTTACATTTCTTGTTTGTTTTGTTTGTTTGTTTGTATGGTGTTTTTACGTTGCATAGAACCAGTGGTTATTCAGCAACGGGACCAATGGCTTTACGTGACTTCCGAACCACGTCGAAAGTGAATTTCTATCACCAGAAATACACATCTATAACCCCTCAATGGAATGGCCGAGAATCGAACTCGCGACCACCGAAGTGGCAGGCCAAGACCAAACCGACCACGCCAACTGAGGCGCTTTAAATTTCTTGTGCCAGGAAAAACTGTCAGATTCTAGCGTCGGAAACAATGAAGCAGTAACAGCTCGCAATTGACTGAGCGGACCCAGGAGAACAGCGCTTCCCAATTCGCCCCCGTCACCATCATCATCATCGGGTCCGGGCTATCAAGTTTATAAGTGATTCACACATTCCCATTGAAACTTGTAAGACAGTAATCGAGGCGTCCCCAACTTGAGATGGGTTTGCTAATGGGTGTTTCCTGTGCGCCTCCTCCTCGCCGAATTTCTTGACCACCGCACCTCCTCCCACTTGAGGACGAGAGTTGGGTAATTGATTCCGTATTGATAAGAAAGTTACGACGCGAATGTTATCGTCGATAGTTGTCAGTAGTTTACCTTGAAAAAATTATGTAATTTATAGACTAACTTTGCAGTGTTACTCAGGCATGACTAATAGAACGAGACGGGATTCCAGGAGACGTTTGATCTCGTATTTAAAAAAGAAATATGTAGAATTATCAAGCGCTCGATTTCATCTTTCAAAAAATTTGTAGGATCATTATTAAGCCATTACTGATGTATTAATCACATTAAAATTAATGTATACGCCTTTTCTGTAAAACATTATTTATTTATCATTTACTGGTGACTGAGAGAGAAAAACATAAATTTTCCCTGATTAATATTTCTTCATTATTAAGCCTAATCACTTTCATCCAAAAAAGATTCATTAGTGCGATCAAAGAAGACCTTTTTGAAGAAAATATGAAATAGAAAGCAGCGTTTATAATCCTATTGATCCACACGTATGTACACACACGCACACGCAAATACAGTATATTTGTGTGCATGTACGTATATATGTACGCATGTACGTATGTATGAATGTGCGTGCAGTATCAAAACCTGCGCACACTGATTACTTAATACTAACGCCTCTTCGGGCCCATTGCGTTTCTGTATATCTTGTGAGAAGTTAGACTCCCATTATGGCAATCTAAAGCTCTGAATCAACAGACTCCGAAATCATGGATAATATAGGTTTTCGGATCTACCCCCAGTTTGTCTTCTTCGGAATTTGTTAGATTTAAAAGAGCAAAACTCCATTTACATTATTATATTATTTTCGTTAACTTGTTACATTATATGTATAATATATAAGTATATGTTTACATACGTGCACATACCACCTTTGATTATATGATTATCATCTTCTTCCACTTATTGATAATCTTTTGTATTATATACTAATTATTTTCCCCTCTTATCACCAGGTTTGTCAGCCTTAATTAGATTCATATGATTATCATCTTCCTCTATCTAATTATCAGCTTTTATCACTCCACATTTATTTCTATAGAAATCATCATCCACTTTCTCAGTATCATTCTTTATCGATTCATATTTAACTATACAATTTTATTTACGTGATTATCATCTTCCACTTCCTTTGCTACAGTTTTATAGTCGGCCCATGTTGAGTTTTATAATTATAAGTATGTGATTTTCAACCTTCCACTTCATTTGCGTCATTCATATTACTATCGTCTCAAGTTTCCTTATCATCGTCGTCATCCTAAATATCGATCTATCTCTTGACCTGTTTGTGTGTCAACTGCCTCTTCCACTCGCCAAAGACCTCCTTCTACTTCTTCTTCTTCTCCTTCTTCTTCTTCTTCTTCACTGATCTTTCTATTAACACTTTTATCTCGCAATTTGTACCAACAGATACCGTCTTTGGCGGCCCCTCGTACCCCCAACTCACAAACGTACAAAGAAAAACTTGTTCAAAAGAGATGAGGAGGAGGAGGAGGAGGAGGAGGAGGAGGAAGGGGAGGATGGTCCCTCTGGCTGAATCTTTGGACTCCTCCTCCACCTTTTTCTTCTTCTTCTTCTTCTTATCTTGATGCCGCGACCATCGCCTCAGGGGCATGGTGAGAGAAAGACAGACAGAGAGAGAGAAAGAGACAGAAACCCTTTTCATCAGTCCCTTTCAGCTTTATTTTCTGTGTGTGTGTGTGTGTATGTGTGTGTGTGTGTGTGGGAAGGGATACTGGCGTTTGTTTTTGGCTAGGCAAACATGCGAGCGGATATATTGAAGAATTGGGTGGCCTCCTTACTTGAAATCGTAGTGTATTTATTTTTTCTTTTCTTCGTTCTCATATTTTATCTCCCCTCTATCAATCTTTTACGAATTACCTCTTTCTCTCTCTCTTTCTCTCTCTCTCTCTCTCTCTCTCTCTCTCTCTCTCTCTCTCTCTCTCTCTCATGTTTATGCTAATACTTTTCCCAGACAACGTGATGCAAATCAAGCCTCTTTCCCCTACAGAGATTGGGGGAAAAAACTAGAATATGCCAGGAATCATTACTACTCTCGAATTTTATTTATTTTTTCTTTGCCTTTTTTGCTATTGTTTATCCTTCTCATTCATTTTAGTCATTAGTTAGACTTTTCTTTTTTTCTGTAGAGCTTTAGTGAAGACAGATGTCAACTAACCTAACCATTACAAATGTTAATTAATTGTGTATGCTCTTTTTTAGTTTACAAAGTTTTTCGTTTGTTATTTTAAAGAGCAGTTCCTAGTGGACCTTGCAGCCTCATGCCCCTTTGTAGTCCAGGCCGAAGTGAACAAAGAAAGAGAAGAAGAAAAGAAGAGGGGTGGGACTGGATGGCAAAAGGGGTGGCAGAAATGCCTGTTAAAAAAAGTAAGGTTATAAGTATCGTCAAAAACAGAAAAATAGAGATACCCAAAGTATGGCAACTGAGTGTACACAATCGTTAGACTGTGAGAAGTGAGAAGAGGTATCCTTATGGATGGATGCAGTAGTCACAGCAACCCACCTCCACCCAGTTCTTCAACCCCCCCCCCCCCCCCCCCCCTCCCGACCAGTAGGCTGAGCTCAAGTAATATTCAAGATGATAATCAAAAGGATTATGAAATGGGAGCTTATTACTTATGAATCGTAGTTCCCCTAATGATGAACAGGTCTTTAACTTTGAATTCATAACTGCATTAATCTTCTCCAAGTCGCTACTTCAACATCACGAATAAGATACATGTCAAATAAAGTGTAAGAAACATTAGGAGCTATGAATAATGGAATGAATGTTTGAAATAATGCCTGTGTACAGTATTATAGTATCAAAAGCTTCATGGAATCATTATTTGATCTTTGTAACTGTCTGTCTTCAGAATGATGACGTCATTCTCTCATTTAATGCCTTATTTAATCTCCTGTATACTCATGTTCATATATAATCTATATAAATGTGATCCTCACCTCACTTCATCAGCGGAGGCCCGGGATCGATCTCAGGTGGGAGAAATGATTTGCCTCCATCTCAAGGAAAATCGTTGTTCCTTTACTGGCCTGAGCTATGAATTATATATATTTAGTAGCAAGTCGACTGCTGTTGGTTGCAGCCAGGGTGAGGAAGGGCATGGAGTTGGCAGCCTCATTGCAAAAGAATGTCTGGAGCCAAGAATTCTTTTTTTTTTTTAGCGCTTTTGTTTCGCCCAAGAATTGGTTTAGTATTAAAAAAAGGAAAAGAAGGAAAGTTCTGAAGTCATAAAAAACTTATTATTACGCAAAGTACCAGTCCTTTTGCAGGACACCGTACAGCAAAAAAAAAAAAAAAAAAAAAAAAAAAAAAAAAAAAAAAAAAAAAAAAAAAAAAAAAAAAGTCATCATCTGTACTAACATGCTTAGTCATAATAACTCATTCCCCTACTAACGTTGTTCTCAAGGAGATAAACAGTACCTGCTCAGCTACTTTGCCATTCACAGTATTCCTACTTCACAGATTATTTACGGTTGCTATTACTAATCCATCGTAGCACCTACCCTTGCTACTACTGGTTAAGCAATTGCTAGTGGTGCTATTGATAATTTTATTACTGTATTGCTCTAAATAACTCTACTGCTGGCATGTGAGTAATGCTGCTCATTTTCCTGGCATTGCTTCAGATGCTGCAGGGGCATTAAGCTGCTATTACTACTATTGCTACGTACTACTATCACTTCTGCTACTGCTGTAGGAGCTAAGAAATTTCATTGTGATGATTCGGCTTTAAGTTCATTAGAACCCTATTTTATTTAAGGAAGGAGGAGTAGGAGGAGTCTGTTGTTGTTGTTTGAGATTAAGCTGGCCTTATGCCAACACGGGCCCTTGCTCCTAGAGCAGCCCGTAGGAGGAGGAGTAGGAGTAGAAGATCCTCCAGCCAATTAACCAACACATAGCATCAGAAAGGATAGGGTGTTAATTATCCCCAACTTCCCGGGAAAAAAGGTCCTTTGGGGGGAATGTCCTTCGGGATCCTTACGGAAATTAACCCCCCCCCCCCCCCCACCCCCCCCCCCCCCCCCGCCACAAAGTTTCTCCTTATCTTTATTTCTCTTGTAGGACTGGACTGTTTTCCTTGGAAGGGCTCTGCGTATCATATATTTCTCCATCTAAGAATTCTCTCATTGTGTTGTTGATCATTTAATTCCAGACTTTTGTAAATATTTATTTTTCACCCTGGAATTTTAGAAGACTCCCACTTGCTTGTGTTTGCGGACGTCGTGCAAAAATTCATTCGTATTTGTATTTTTTATACATGGTTTTATTTTCTATTCCTTTTTCTGTTCATCATAGATCATTAAGCATGACCAGAATTACTTCTCTAGGAGTTTATTGCAAGTTAAGGTCAAGTTGCATTTAAACTCAGTAGTATTTATAACTCGTTGAAAAAAGTGGTCCTTATTAGATAAAAATTTTCTTAAAATTGTGAGGTCCTTTATTACCTTTTGTTATTCAAAAATTAAAAAAATACTGCTGTGATATTTTTGTGGATAAGTGAAAGTTCATTGTGCCTATTTGCTTTGTAAATGGCAGCTTTTAAAATCAATTGTTAATCATAAGGAACAAACCTTTAGTTTCTTTGTAAAGTTAACTATATATGCGTTTACAAATTGTATTCAAATCCACCAATTCATTCTACATTGATACGAGATGGATCCTCTCGCCCGATTCCCTAAGAATCCCGAAATTGAATTTCAACCCTCCCTTTTAAGGGGGAGGGGGTTCCCCCATATGAAAGTCACAGTTTCGCTAACAAAGCCATTCAAGTGTTCATTAATGGGCCTGTTACTTTCCTCTTGTTTTCCTTTTGTAACTCTTCTTGCTTCGTACGAATTGTTCCTCTTGTTTCAGCGGTGATATAACGATGCTATCGGTGTTACAAACACTAAGAAAACTTAAGGTTTTGAGAGTGGAATGTGACTGTGCAAGTGAGAGGCAATGTCTTCCATAGTTTCTTTATACGTCATGGTTATAATGTGCATCATTATTCTTTGCTTTGTTAACGACACAACTGTGACTGTATGGATGTCTGCTCGTCTTCTGATTATCAACAAACTCACTCTCTCTCTCTCTCTCTCTCTCTCTCTCTCTCTCTCTCTCTCTCTCTCTCTCTCTCTCTCTCGTCGTTTTTTATATATAATTTCCCAAAATAATTGCCTAAAGAGAGAGAAGGAGTGATTCTAAGTCCTTTACTATGGTACTACTATCCAAACTGCAGTGCCTAGCCTATTCAGTAATGAAAGATATTAGTTTATCGTATTCTTCATATTTTCATCCAGAAAATGAAATAAATGAATATCGAATTTAACAATAATTCTCTTTTGCAGCATTTCATGTCGCCGCAATCCTATTATTCGCTTAGTATTACGTCTGCTGCAAATTTAAGTACTTTGGTAAATGTTACATTAGTTACCCATAAAATTTAAGTTTTCTGTTAACGTGAGGATGGCTCCGTTTTTTCGATCGTTTCTAACTGTTGATTCTGCAACATTCGCTTTCTTTCAAAAACTATAAGCTGCATTTGCTAGATTGATATGCATTACTCACATGTATTAAATATAAGTTATTATAATGATGTAGAATACCAATGAATAACGAACGCAATGAATATCAGTTATAGCTTTGAGGCGTGACAGAAAACGAGGTATTTTGACAGGAACAAATAGCGGGACTGTAATGTGACGTTGATAAAGAAATTACGTCAAATCAAATTAAACGAAAACGAGTCCAATACATTTATCATATTATAGCTTGTTGAGAATTTAACGGTAATAATGACCGATTATTAAACCGTGTAACATCAAATGATCACCAACTTACCCATATAGACGTGAATTTCTCGAATAATTCATTTGATTTATCAATGAAAGTATACAATCTTTTAAGTGCTGTAATGCATCAGTTTAACAACTATCCTTTTATGTAATTATATTGTCATTTTTCAGGCTAAACGAAAATTAAATTTATCCAGCTCAAGACTGAATATATTGAGATTGTGTCCAGACGATAAAGTAAACCTTCAGTATTATTATCCCAAACTGTAACAAGAATGCAAGGCAATTCGAGATCACATCTTTCTTAAGCATCTTGTACTCGAACATTCCTCGAGAAATATTCGAAGGTACTACTGACTGGCCACGTTTCAGGAAATACAAGATAGGCAGATGTCTTAGAATATCGTTGTCCAATATTGCGTTATGTAGCGAAAAGGGCCGTGTGTTAAGTAATTTATGAATAATGAATCGTCTAACTTGGTTCATCAGTAATATGAGCACGTAACTCATATTGCTGATGAGACTGACTACTTTGCAGAAAATACTTTTAAGCCATAATTTTGAAAGCGATGATTATACCCTTCTACCATACTACCCATTTCAAGTTGGCGAAGAACAGAAATTGAATGCTTATTCACACCAGCTTGAAAAACGACTAGCTTCTGAATCAGTTTAATTCTCCTTGGGCATAGCAATACATATTCAGCATCGGAAATTACCTCTTGCTTGGAAGGAGAATGTATTGTCCAAAGTATTATATAGAATGGGGAGTCCCTTATTCTATATATACTTTGGTGTTGTCTTCCTTTGCTCTTTCGTCTTTTCCTTTC
>NC_087216.1:21154076-21216576 GCF_015104395.2 Macrobrachium nipponense | reverse complement strand
TATAATATATATATATTATATATAATATATATATACATAGAGTATATTTATTTATTTATTTTAGTAATGTACCTTAAGTATAACGAAATTTATATAAATCGTTTAAATCCCTATGTGCGAAGTTCATGATCATCATATCCTACGAATAGGTGCAGTAAACAAGTAGTCAATTACCTCCACTATCTCCTATGGGCATATAGTTTTTATCGCTAGTAGGTGGTACGCTAAACAAGTGCGATACTCGGTGTTTTCAACGAAGGATTTTCAGTGCCAGAATTCTCGCTTTTAATTAATTTGCTGTGTACAAAGGTAATGTCCAGAGTTTCAAAGATATATCTTTGGAGCTCACGTTTCATATACAATGAAACTTCTAATATCCTGTATCTCTGCAAAACTCGTAAAGATCAAGTGGCAACCATAATTATGCGGACTAAGTATTCTTTCTTCCCAGATCGCCAATCCGTTATCATGCATATGAGTTCATTGTTTTATCCTGTTCGATACTTTATTGTGACTATATACAGCAGATGGCCTATAGATGAAGAAAACATGAGTGGCCGCAAATCGCGTGATTATTTATAGATTTTTTTTCCAGAAAACTGCTATTTTCCAAAGAAGAAACTGAAGTTGAAATTTGTGAAACTCAGGACGACAATGAATTAGTGGATTCATATGATTCACATGATTACATATTAAAAGTTTTTTCCTGAAGATTACTCATCTTCAGACGAAGCTGATGATAAAAAAAAAAACAGTGAAAATGAGCAAGACAATAGTGTTATATTATGTGACACGCAGCCTCAAAATGTTAATAATGACGACGTGGAACAGTGCATGATTATATCGTCAGATAGTGATGAACACATCAATGCAGACAATAGTGTTATAATATGTGACACACAGCCTCAAAATGTTGATAATGATGCCGAGGAACAGTGCATAATTATATGGTCAAATAGTGACGAACGCATCGATTCAGATATTACACATATCAGTGACAGACTCGGATGAAACATTGTTCACAATTAAACAATTAAATAATTTAGTTTACCGAGTAAGGTGAGAATTTCGTTTTCTTTGTTTTCGTATAGAAGGCCAAAAGCATAGTCTTTGGCCAAAAGCAAACAAGCTTCGCTTGAAAAACGTAACTAAGCGCTTGCGGAAACTTTATGCGGATACAACGGCAACACTGCCGGTGCCGCCGTGCCGGAGGCGGAGAGTTTAGTCTGGTGAGTTTACGGACTGCTCTGTGAGCAAGAGCCCGTGCTGACACAAGGTCAGCTAAATCAAAAACAACAAGTCTGGTGAGAACTATTGGTAGTTGTGGTTAGTGTCTGGACCGTGATCTTTTGCAAAGTTTCAAGGTAAGTTCTCGGATGCAGTCCTCAATATAGCGTTTGAAATGTAGAGGAATAATCCCGTTGTTTAATAATTCAGTTATGTATTTCTAGATTTGTGTAACCGAAGCAAAACTGTTTTAGGGGATTACAGTTTTGAGTAACCGGTTTTTGAACCAGTTTCCAGCCCTGATTTTGGAATGGTGTTTTGAACCTTTTACCTTATGTTTTGTTCAGCGTTAAATTTAACAGCAACGCAGTGTAGAAGGGAAGTTTACTGTACTGGTGTTAATTATTTGATTAGTTTATCTTTGTCATAAGTGATATAATGCGAGAGGTGGTAGTCCCCAACACTCAGGATATTGCTCGCCCTCCCTAAAGCTCAAACTGGCCACCGGGTATTGACGACGCCCAAACTCTCAATACCCGTAGCCATTCGTCATTACTCAGAAAAATTAGAAGGGTTTATATTTGATATCGTATGATAAAAATTCGTAGTTCCGGACTCTGGAATGTTGTGTAGGTTTTGTGGCCGAGTGGAAAGTAATTGTTGGGTAATTTATTGCAGAATTAGTTCTACTACGATAGAACGAAACTTTTCTCTTGTCAGAAACTGTTTTAAATATCAATAGGTTTATGTATGCTGCTGCAATCTTAACATTATTCGGGTATCTTTAATTTCAGTTTTTCCTCTCTCTGATCACCTCATCCTCTGACCTTAATCACACCTTTCCCACTTTTTGGGACCCACTACTGTCGATGTCATTTGTTTCCTTTCCACGTACCTTGAAGCTCCTTCTCTTCCTCCTCCTCCTCGCCTGTTCTTTGCTAGGACCAGAACACGACTGTTCTCATGGGCTGCCCATTGTTTTTTATTCCTTTACGTTTTCTTGTATACTTTCCCTCACTTTGGGTTTAGTCTCCCGAGATATCCCACGAATGCATTACTTTTTTTTTACGTTTTTAATCATTTTTTTTTTTTTCATTTTATCCAATTTGTCCCAGCTGCAATTTTCAGTTTGACCCATATGCCTTTGCAAATTGGCCGTCAAAATTTATTTCTTGTTCGGACATTTTGTTCGTGCTCCTTCATAATATCTAAAATATCTTAACTTTTGTTTGATGCTCCTGCTGATTTTTCTGTCTCCTTTAAACTATTATCAATAAAATAACCCGTAAGTGTGGGGGATGTTTGAGGGACTCTTGAAAGTTATAGAATTTAGCAAACTTTGACTTCAGTTTACTATTTTTACACATTTATGACCCGGTTTCAAGCTTAATAAAAATTGTGAATTTGTTACAGAACCTGAAGTGGTGGGTACTGCTACGTCACTGGCTAAAAAGGAATATGTTGTTCAAACTCCTTAATACTTTATTTGCAATTTTGTGCTCTGAAATCTGCAACTTGGCAGTTAACGTTTGAGCTTGAGTTCAACTCCAGTTCGTGTTTTGTCTCGTGGCCTACAAACATTGACATTGTGCCTTCATGTTAGATTTTATAACAGTTTATATACTCCCCTGTTATGATTCATCTTTTGGATGTCCTTATGGGTTAACAATATTTTCTGGTTGTTTCCTTCAATCTTTGTCCGTAACGGAATGCATACATTCCCGTGGTTTATCTCCATATCTCTTCATTGTTTATGCATTACCGCTCAATTTTCTTTAAACTGGACTGCTTTTCCTATTGGGCCCTCTTGCTTGCAGCATTTTGCTTTTCCATCTAGGGTCGCGGCTTAGCTTGTGATAGTGTTAATACAAATATTTATTCGATGCCGTTTCATAATTAAACCTGCCAACCAATCATGTGCGCATGTCCACGTGAAATATTTAAGGTTCTCACAATTTGTAGAGACAGTTGGAAAGTGTTGGTACATGCCATAAGTTACACACCTTAGTTCCTGGCAGAGGGTAATGGGTGCATTGCGTAACGAATTAACTATTTAAATGGGTTTTAACAGAAAATTGTAGACCACTTGACTGTAAAGTTGGTTAAAATTCTTTTGCAAAAATCGAAAGTTTGACTTTCCTGTCTTAGACAATATTATCAGATGAAGGCTTTAACAAATTTATGTACGTACAGTCCATAAAACTGGTGAATTACAAAGTTCTGAATCATTGAAATCTGAAGAGTATGTAATGAGGAAAATACTAGGGACTGGTATCAATAATTTCTACCAAACTGCCAGGATCTTTTTAGAAACTACCGAAATACTGCACAGGGTCTCAGAGATAGGTCGTTGGCAAAGATAAATTAATATTTTTTACTGTAGACAAGAATTTTTTTACCAACAAATAGAACACAACTTGAGTATTACAAATGGTATTTCTACAGAAGCAATCCGCGGTTTCCTAGACTATGGCAATTGACGTTTTCATATGTTATTTTACCCACTGAACAAGAATTTAAAGTAATATTTATTCGGACGACTGTAATTAACCCCCAAGGGCCAGTACTAAACACGGCGACTCGACCGCCGACCCAAATCTGCGGAAGAACACCAAAACCAATATGGCGGCGATACCAAAACAACAACAAAAATTAGGGAGCGACTACATATCCACGACGATCGATTTATGTGAGCTGTCAGTAAGGCCGTGGCGGAACGGCACTTCGTACCTTATCTGCATATTTAAAGATTCTTGGCAAGCATGGCATGTACTGGCAAGAGGTAATGTTGCGCTGCGCGCGCTAGCCACAGGGGTTACAGTAAGGCTACGTACCGTGGCGGATCACACCTAAAGGCGTTCCTGTTGTAGTCGATCCGACAAATAGCTCCACAACACTCGCAGTTTTTTGCTTTAGAATTAAATTATGTCTTTGAGCATTTTCAATCACAACTTCTTTACCACCACGGTAAAACTGCATTGAAAAACCGCAACTGCCACAGTCTGGGCCGCCGCGGATAGGTACCCTAGGTCTACCTTACAAATAAAGCGAGAGTGAATATAATAACCACATTTCTTCAGGACAGGAAAGTATGATTTTAAATTAGTTCCCCGTCAAAGTACTTCAGCCATAACTTGTACTTAATCAGCAAGATACTTCAGTGATAACATAGCTTGATTCATATTTGTAAACCTGCATACATTACATGCATGGCGTAAGATAGTGATACTCAGATGGACATTAACAAACTTTTCTAGGTATTACCTGGCTGTACTAATGTCATGTTAGATTTGGGTAAAGTAGGAAATTGTTGAATCTTTGTGGACCGGTGGTAACATGCCTGAAAAGCTATGGTTATATTTTTGTGAAGATTTAGAATGATGGTACAAAAATAGGAGGCACTGTTGTTTGTGAAACTGAGAATTGTGTACTACTTGGTTGTAAGGTTTCTGGAATGGTAAGAATTATTAAATCCAAACCGTAATTAGCTTAGTAAACAATCCAGTACTTTACTTGGTTGTCCTGTGTTTATCGTACTAACAAAGAGTACTGTGTGCAAATTGTAGATAAACCGGTATCATAGCTATAAAAATCTTGAGGACTACTTTGGTCTTGACAAAATGTTGAAGGATCTAGGGGGAATATTTAATCATTGTCTCAAGAACTTCTTAGTAGTGTATGGATGGTGGGGAAGGCACTAAGTGCACAGGTTTGAATATATAAATATCATTAAGCATCTAATGCAGCACAGATGTAATGGTCAGGAACGTGTTTTGTAAAGTTCATGGAAATGAAAATAGCTTGTCATAACGATACATAGAGTGCCACTTACATAAAGCAGTCAGGGTGATATCAGTTGCATGCCCACCTGATCGAATGTAAGACAAGGTAGTGATTGAAGCATGCATAGTTTGATAGACTTCTAAAAGCAATTAAGGCCTGTCCACAAGAACGGGCCTGATCGGCATGCTCCGGGGTTGACGGGCAAATTCTGGTGGGTTTACCCGTGAATGTTGTCCACACGGTTGAGGCGATGGAGAGATGGGCGTGCCCGACGATGCCAGTAGTGTGTTAAGTGCGGTACGATAAACATGGTGCCTACCGCAAAGATGATAGTGTAGCATGATAATTGCTTTGTGTGTGATGAAAAAGAAAAAAAAGAAGAGAATATGGTGCAAAGAATGGCTCAGTAAAAGAAATGTATATGGGTAACGTACATCTGCCAGGGTCGAAGTTCAAGCCATCGGGCACCACTATGGTGATTTTGCTACAAGACTCGTCGGGCAATTTGACGGTTTGCCCGTCAAGTGTGCCCGTTAGAGGGGAAGTCCGTCGATCAGGCCCGATCGTGTGGACAGGCCTTTACTCTTCATTTCTGATGCTGTCATCGGAATCGAGATTACTATGGCCAGCTGAATACATTAACAGGACTGGAATCAATTTATGACCAAAGTTCACACAAAGATAAAGAGGTAAGATACTGTACCTGTCATTTCAGTAAGGTGAAGTTAAGCCCCCTCTAGAAGGTATTTTGCCACTGCAGGCAGTAATTACCTCTTAAATTTAACTACCACAAACAATCATTCCATGATTACTATCACTCTTTAACGTACATTCCATGACTACTAGCACTCTTTAAATGTAGTCATAGATTTTCGGTAGGCCACATCGTTGGGTTCAAATCTCTCGCATAATTTCAGTCCTTTCACAATATCAGTGCCAGTTGCGTACCATTTAGGAAACTGTAACTATGCAAAGTCCTGTGCTGGAATGAAGTAAGTTTGAGAGCCAGCAAAAACTATCAAATATTACCTTCTAGTTGACATTTCCTCAAGAGTCCCTTTTTTTTATACTTCGAAGTTCAAGTATGATCCTGAAGTTTTACACACCAGTTAATGCTATGGGTCTAAGGTCTCCAAGTTTTGGTGAGCTTGTTTTAGATATCGTAATTATATGAGATTTCTCACAGTATTACAGTATTTCATCTGCTGTAGGCATGTTGCCACGGTCTTGCTAAGATTTCAATTAACTCACAGCTCTGTTCTATTCGGGCTTTAAAACTAACAAGTAAACGGCCATTCTTCTCTGGTATGTCAGTGGTTTTATATATTACTCGTTGTGAATCCCACTACAATATATTGCAATTTTGGTGGACAGTTATTAAATACATCATTATTTCCTGCAGTTTACCTAGTGTTCCTTTTGTTTTATGGAATATTCCTCATATCTCCACATTTCCTCATCAATTAGGTTTTGAGCTATAAATTTTAATTTAGTTCCTTCATTCATCCATATAATTGCTTACTGTTCATCAGTTTTCCGACATATTTCTGTATACTTTTTTTCCAGTTTCATAGGTTATGTTGTTTCTAACCTGCTTCATCTCTCTATTTTCCATTGTGATCAGTTCTCTTCTCACCCATTGTGAATGTTCTTTATCAGCTTTTTCATGTTAATTGAACTATAAGGCCCAAAAACTTTTTCATAACCTTGACCACTATATTTTTAATTTTCTTCACAATATAGTAATGTACTAAGGGATAATCAAAGTACTAAGGGATAATCTAAGTTTTGTTTTTCATCTCTAATTCATTTCGTTGAGCTGATGAATACTTAAAAGCTCAAATTTGCCTTAGCCAATTATAGATTAGGCTCTTAATAGTACGTATCATTACCAGTTTGGGCTTTCCGTATGTTTTTAGGAGATTTTTTCATTTCAAATTAGATTCTTTCTGCCTCCAGGAGATTGAGAGACAACACTGATAAAGGGGGCATGCAGCAGTAAACAAGAGGTTATCACTTACATAAGGGATGTGTAGCAGTACTGAAGAGAAAACCACTGAAACAAGGGACGTGTAGCAGCACAGAAAACCAGTGATACAAGGGATGTGTACATGTACAGAAGAAAAGGGTATGTAGCAGTACGGAAGAAAAGTAGTAAGCTATGTGGCCGAACAGAAGAGTGAGCCACTGACAAGGGATATGAAGTAGAACAGAAAAAGAAACTTAAAATTTTATTTATTCAAGATTTGACATTTTTCTTTACTTACTCTAACTCAGCGTTACAGTAACTATTGCAAAACTAAAAAGGAAGTTATCCCGTAAAAATATACTATATCGTGAAAGTGATGTGTCTAGTAGTTTTTAATAGAAAAAAAAAAACTCATTGCCCAGGATGACCGGCTGCAAAAATAATTTTTTTATCTTCGGAAGATCCCTCTTGCACTCCGCGTCCTCTTAGCGTTTCTCCCTCTTGCTCTCCACGTCCTCTTAGCGTTTCTCTTAATTTGTTTTTCCTTGTGTTTTCCGGTAAACCCTCTTGTAACTCTCCACGACCACTTTTCTATTTTGTATTGAGTAAACCTTCTAGCTACTCTGCAAGTCCTCCAGTTTCTCCTAAATTCCACTTGAGCGATAAACTGGAAACGCCTGAAAGGTTAATTTTATATTAGAACACCTAATGGGTACAACTATTGTTTCAAGACTAACAACTTTACAAGAGCCTCCCTTTCAATCAGTTACTCTGTGCTTATCTAGACAACGATGAACAAGGCACTAATGGAGAGAGTTACTCGTATGTATGTTAAGTCGTGGCATACGAATTATAATTTTGTTAGCTACATGAACACAATAGGTTCAATCGGATCTAAAGAGGTATCGTTTTCTATAGAGCGTTCTCACCAGAGAAAACGAATAAACATAAGTTTCCCATTCATTTCCTTCCGTTTTCCCTTGTAGTTACGAGCTTCACAAACGCGTTTGTGTCATAACACTAAATGTATACAGAAGGAACTGGAAATTTGATAAAATGCGCAATTAAAGCCCCAGGAAATAACATACCTGGATCAATTTGAGAATTCGAAGCAAATCTTCCAGGCTGTTGAAACCATTTATATAACTTTGATCAAATATACATCTTTAAGGCACGGGTATTAAGCCAATATCATAACGATACACGTCGATACAGAGCCCTTGAAAATTATCCAAAATTCATTCAAAACTCAGAATGACCTAAATATTTACTTACAGGGGAACGTAAAAAAATCATAAAATTTTGAAACCCTTTTAAAATGTTTAATTGGCCTATTGAGTACACAAGAGCAAACAAGATATGCCTAACACTAAAAAAGATCTTGGCACGACCCTCTGAACCTTGCCAGAAATAAAGAGGCTTACGAGTTAATGCTACACTTAACTCGCCAGTCTATCTGCTCTAGTCTTGACTGACAAGAAGAGAGAACTAGCAATACTACTTAGAAAGAAAAATGTCACTGATCTATTATGCACCTGAGAGGAACTTTTTTTTTTTTTTTTTTTTAATGAAGAAACCACTACTGTAAAAAGACTTCGAGAGAAAAATTTTTACAGTACAAAGTCGATAGTAAGACGATGAGGAAAACACATTAAAACTGCTAATTGGGCTAAAACGAATATTGTCAGGGGTGCAGCTTCGTTGTCTCTGCGAAATACCCGAAAGAAAGATTATAAATCTTGAAAAGTCTAACAGTAACTGAACAAATCTGCCTCACCATAAAAATTACCTCATGGAAAGGTCAAGTATACTAACATTCAAATTAAATTCCCCCAAGCTTATTGCAATGAAAGACCTGATGGGTGGCCCCTGGGTGAATCAGGGAGTTTTAGAAGGGTGGGGGGATGGGCATGAAAGGATGGTTGGGCATACGTTTCTTGGCAACATTGTCGATCAACACCACTGCTAAATCCCTTGAAGACCCATAACTTTATACAGCAAGGACAGAGGAAGAAACTACGACAAAGTGCACAAGATCCAGACAGTGAAAAACAAAACTTCAACCACGCCAAAGGAAAATCGCTTTATGAGAATTATTCAAGACAGTCACGTAATCTAAAAGATCGCTCCAGTTATAAACTGGAGGCAGTACATGTTAGCAATAGAGACAAAGCTCCGGAATAATCAATCATCACTTGCTGATTTCAGAAAACTTGCTGACTTGCAAAATTGCCCTAAGTTCAGATATGCGAGATGCTAAAATGAACTTTGGCGATGGCCAAACAGAAAATCTAACGTACCTATAGAAATCCAAAAGTACTCCTGATCAAACCCCTTTAGCTTGGGCCTGTTTCTTCCAACAGCTAAACCTAACCTCAACTAACCCCTTGTGCCAAGCTCTCTAGTGAACAGTGGATTAATGTTGAGAATCCATCAATGATCATCCGAAAGTCCTTTGTCGGCGGTTATCAAAGGGAGGCACCCAACAGCTGCCTTATGTCAATGAAGGTGCAAAAACAGGAGAACAGAGGAAGAAATCAGCTTATAATTCAAAAGATTAAAGAGTAAAATGGAAATAAATGCTAAATAGGTAATTTTAAGTCCTTGTCTTGAATACCCCTACATTCAAGTACCCTTGTACTTAAAAGACTGAGAAAAAGCCAGTCAAAAAAATTAATTTGCTAAAAAGTATTACATTAAACTTCCAGAACTTACTAAAAAAATGTGATTAGTGTAAATTGCTGAAAAAAGGCATACAAAAGGTACCAAAGGCCGTATATATGATTAATATCGGGAAAAGGTTCTTAAGAAAGACATATTTAGTAATATGTGCAATAGGTCATTTAAGGGAACGTGAAGACCTTCAAGCTCTGACTCCATACAGGCATGGGAAGAGAGAGGCGATCAGAAGTAACGTTCAAGTTTTTTTCATTGGTATACATATACAGTATTAGTTTAACCTATGATTAGTATTCTTAACCTCTCAAGTCTCAAAACTGCTGACGTCGACGACTTGTACACTGCCCGGGGTATAAGTTCTGTTGTAGTACTATATTTTATACACTTATACTTGTTTTTTTTCCTTTCATTGTTTCCTATACCAAATTCATAGTCTAATCTTGAATCGTAGGTTAAAAAATACTAGCACCTACACAGACAGCAAGGATATCAAGTCTCGCCTACATGCACAACACCCATTGGACCTATTCAAATAATGTCAACCATTATTTCCTAATTTCTTTAGACAACTACGGTAATAACACCTACGTGCCAGATACGTATCACAGACTCTAAACCTTCAGTTAAGCTGTAATAGGAAATAAAGTAAAACCCATCAAGTTTCTTAATATAGTGTTAAATCAGATTTTTATATCATGGAAGAGAATAAAATCTTAATACAAAAGAAAAGCAAAGTTTCCAAGATTTACACGTTGATCTCTAGATAAAACAAAATTAATAAGACCTGAACACTCACCATTTCTCAGACGGGAACCTGTCATCTTTGGAACTTAAAGGGTCGAACCGGTCATCTTTGAACTTAGTGGATAGAACCTATCATCGGGATCTGTCGAGTTTGGGGTAAAAATTAGTTAAAATTGCAACAAAGGAATTGACTCTGAAAGCTCCTTTCTTTTTTCACAGCACTGACACCATACTTGTTAAAAGCTTCTACTGTACTAAACATTGATAAAAAAAATTATTAAATTTTACAGACAAAATTAAAATTGTACTTCCGCCTTTTGGATAAATTGTCATAAATAAAAACAAGAAACATTAAATGAAGATTCAAGCCACGTTTCTATATATCCCTTATACACTGTTAACTTTCATGTTTAATAACCTCCATGCATGTGCAAAATTAACATGCATTCCAAAAATTCTGAAAAATGGAATCAACTGAATCCTAAAACATCAGCTTTTTTCATTAAGGAGTCAAAGCAAATACGACAGGGACCCTCGTGCCTTTAACTCGCTCAGGAATGATAAAATTCAAGACAAAAAAAAAAACAAGCACTTGGGAACTTTCAGCCATTCAGAGCTAAAGCCAACGAAAACAGGGGCGTGTAGTGGTTGACAGCAAGTTGGAGAAACGCAGAGGTGAGAAATCCATGCGTACAACAGAAAAAAAAACCCTCAGTTGCCTCAAGTAGAACATTTATATTTATGATTGGACAGGAAGCAAGAATAGATGCAAAATAAGACTTAAAAGTGAGTGAGACTATGGAAATAAGGGACTCTGCAAACACCTTAAACTCAAGCATACACTGCGCTGCATGATGTGGAAAGCGCAGAGAGAGAGAGAGAGAGAGGTGGGTTAACCATGGTGCAATTCCCCGGCCTCTTAAAAGAAGTTCATTACTGAAAAAGTGAAGCAAGTAAGACTCAAACACTTAGAACTGATGCATCTCGTCTAATGCACCTAAATAAAAGACAAAATGCCACCATCTTCCAGTAGGGGTACCAATAAAGGAAGCAAGTGTGTCATCCAGGTTGAGAAGACTGACCTCAGAATTATTGTGGGTCCCTGGAACAAGAACTAGTTATAAAATTTCCTTGAATGACTCAGTCATCAAGCCTAGCCTTGCAAGTATGTCCTTTGTATCTCCAGAATAACCTAGAAGAGCCAATCATACGGACCGGTAAAATATGGTAGAGAAACTTGGTCGGTCCTGAAACTATTTCAGGTAATTTCAGAGAGAGAGCTATTTTTTTCCTCTACATCCCTTCCTCACTGAAACCATCCGGCCTCACCAGGGCCAACCAGTCTCCCTCCCTCAGGACACTAAACAAATGATTTCACAGTCTCAGCGGTTAGGCCCAAGTGGTTTCCAAAACCTGTAACTTTAAACTTACTTTTCGTGATACAGATTTAAGTCGTCGTTCAGTAGGAAGATATAGCCACAAGGTTCTCACAATTCAGACTTCCCAGAGAGAATATTAACTGTCGTGGTGCAACGAGCATCTGAAATAACTCTGGACTGTTAACCAATTAAGTCAATAAATGAAATAAATGGAGGCTTCAGACCTATGTACTGATCACAAAGCAGTGTACGATCTCTTATTAAATTCACATGGCTGTTTACGATCTTGTTCTTTAAGAGTTACGATTATTATTATATATTATAAATGTATAAAAAGCTTTTTAAACATGGTAGTTCGAAAAATAGATTAAAGGATAAATGCCGAGGATTTACAGTTATTAAACAATTTTACCCGCACTTTTGAGTTATTTTTAGTGACTAAGTTGAGAAAATAATCTATAAATTTAATGTAATTTGGAACTTCCAAAAGAATGAATAAGATTAAAACAAAATTATCGCTACTGGACGAGTTGAATAACCACTTAACTACCAACTTCCATTTATTTTCCCTGTAGGTACTGAGGATTACCTCGTCGAGGTACCCGTATCCAGTTACAATGGCATAATGTTGAAAGAATACTGATCACTCGTTCCCAGGCAACTCCCTCCCGCCTTCCAACCCTCTATCGCCCCCCTCCCTACCCTAGCCAAGGATAAGCCTTAGACCTTGGCCCTAGCTACGACCCGAAACATTACTATCCGATACACAATTCACTCTTGGGTCGAAAGAGCGATAACTGAAGTCACACTAGTAACATGTACCCATATCGGTTTCCATGACTTCGAGCTGCTGAACTGAGGGCGTAGACTAATGAAAACTGAAATTATAACCTTTTTAATTTTACGAAGGTGCGGCAAACTTGTATTATACAACAAAAGGTCCATTGGTCCTGAACTAAAGAAACTGCCATGTAAGAATATAATAATACTAATAATAATAATAATAATAATAATAATAATAATAATAATAATAATAATAATAATAATAATATGCTTTATTTCAGCTCAGGGCCATATACATTGAATATACAAAATTCAGACAGTAACATACACAATCTAGATACACGAGACATGATAAAAAAGAAAAAGAAAATGAATAATCGGCACTTATCCACAAAATAGCTGAAGTAGCATAAAAGCTAGTAATCATAATACTGGTAATAACAGTAACAATATTGGTGAGAAAAAAAAAATATGCATTGAGAGTAATAACAGTTAGTGCACAAATTATTTAACTTAAATTTCAATTAGAGACCTTAGGTGGATACAGTAGTCAGATCCAGAGGGCTACATACAAAAATTGAATGTAAAAAAAAAAACTAACTTGATAGTAATCACAGTAATAAAGAAAAATTTAAATATCAGCAATAAATGTAATAATGACAAAAACTGCAGATGACATCTTGCCAATACAGAGATTAAGTCCTTTAGGGGACAAAGGCCTCATTTTCCCACCTTTCCCACAATTTAGATCTTCTTGCTTCACTCCTTAAGATGCTTTGTATGAGCGAGTTGCTGCTGTTTCTCACTCGGGTTACCAGACTGGACATTGTTCGCCTAACAATGATTTTTAAATTGTCCAGGTGGTTTTCTATGAACATCTGTGTGGCGGAGTGGTAGCGGGGAGTGTTTGTGAGGCGTCTCAGAATGTCATTGTGCACAACAGTGATGCGTCTCATGGTCTCTCGGGTATAGTTCGTCCAGAGGGAACACCCATAGATACTGTAGCAGTACGTACGGAAGAACAGCAGTTTCACGTCTAGGTGACAGAAGGGAAACCTCCTTGCAATCATGTTGCCAGCTGCACATAGTTTACGACGCCTCTGTTCAATGTCTGCCGTATCTTTTAGGTCGTCGGTGATAATGTGACCCAAATACGGAAATTCGCTCACAAATTCCAGGCGATGGTTTCCGAGGAAAATTTGTGGTTCTGCAATATGCTTAAGCAATCTCGGGAGCAGCGACATGCACTGGGTCTTGGTTTCGTTGTAGATTATATCAAATTCCTCTGCATATTGGCGGCAAGTGTTGATGAGTCGTTGGAGACCTTGCACTGATGGGGAGATCAGAACCATATCGTCGGCGTAACAGAGGTTGTTTATAGTTGTTTCATTGACGGTGCATCCGATTGGGAGTGAGTTCAGTTTGACTTTCAAGGCATCTGTGTACGTATTAAACAGGTATGGAGAGAGAATGCCCCCTTGCCGAAGCCCGTTTAGGGAGCTGAAGGTGTAAGATAATACGTTACCCCATTTGAGACAGAATTGCTGTGTGGAGAACCAGCAATGTAAAATGCCAATTAGATACAGAGGTGTGCCCCTTTTATGCAGCTTCAGGAAGAGCTTCAGGTAGTTTACTCTGTCAAATGCTTTTCTCACATCTACAAAACAAAGGAAAACAGGAGAGGCTGATGATAGGTAGTAATTCAGCAATTCTTTCAGTATGTAGATGCAGGCGTCGGTTGAGTGGTTTGCTTTAAACCCGAACTGGTTGTCAGTGGTGTGTAGAAAGGGGAGAAGTCTCACTAGAAAAACAGACTCAAGTATCTTCGATGCGATCGTTGTGATTGCAATCGGCCGGTAGTTGCCAGGGTCAGCTGCATCCTTTAGCTTGTTTTTGATTAATGGTATCAAATGGACTAAGAGTAGGGAGTCTGGAAGAAACCGGTGAATTATGCATGCACTGAATAGGGCAGCTAGCAAAACGTAAATTATCGGATGGTAGAATTTGAAGGCCTCTGCAGGAAGACCATCACAGCCGGGTGATTTATTATTAGGTAGGCTGTTTATGGCATCGCTGATGTTACCTGGCGTAATACGGTCTGCAAAATGAAATTGAATGTTGTCAGTAAGGAGGTTATCTACATCCCTTCGGGAATCTTGATCGTTTATGCAATTCAGGATATTGTTGAAGTGAACACCCCACATACTTGCGATAGCTTCGTCCCCGACTGCTTCCCCTACTCTGTGATAGCTTTTTAGTTTTGGGATTTAAGGACTGGATATCTTTCCAAAGACGAGGATAATCACCAGATTCTAAGTTTCTAGACATTGCATCGGCTCTTAGTTGTTATTCATTTAACCTGCAGTGCTTAAGAGCAAGTTTGAACTGCGCTCTCGCCTGTCTCAGTAGTAATGCAGTGTGCCCTTCCCTGGGGCTACCATTTTGCCTCCACAGTAAAAACATTTCTCGTGAGTATGTATATAGATCTTTAACCAAGTTATTCCATCCAGGTATATTACGAGAATTACCTTGACGAAATCTGTAGGTAGTCCTGCCCGAAGCAAGCATAGCGGAGATTATTTTCGAATAGAATTCATTCAGGTTTCTCCTGTGGTGGTAATTTCTACAATTTGTGTTAGTACAAAGTAAGGCGTCTGCCGGTTGAACTATTGACCGCAACCTGGTTTCCGTGGTCGCCCTAAAGTATCTGGTTTTCTGTTGGTTTTTAAAATCCCAGTTTACTGCTGGTGGGCGAACAGTTTGGGGGTTCACGGTAGGGAGGGATGGGGTACTGAATGACACCTGTAATGGGATGTGATCGTAGCCCGTTGCAAGATCATAGCGAATATTGCAGGTCATAATAGAATCATGAAGTTGTGGAGATGTGATGCAGTGGTCCAGCCAGGAGGTTGTAATAGCGTCCGCTCTATTATGTACATATGAATAGGAGGGAGGAGCATTACATCGCTAATTTGGAGAGCATTATTTTGACAGAAGCGAGTAAGTTCATTATAAAATAGTTTTGTGGGGCGAGAATTAAGGTCCTCGATTATACAAATATGATCAGCAGGAGAATCATAAATAATACTGTGCAACTCCCCTAGGATCATGCAGTAATGATCAAAATTATTGTTATTTTCCCATGGCATATAAACATTAATAATTAGGATTTTAGAGTTCCCTACTGTCACCTGAAGCCCCAGCAATCTGCCACTCCTGTAGGTCATCACCTTTATCATATTGCCTAACGATTTGTGCCACAGGAAAGAAAGGCCCCCTTTCGGGCGACCGGCTATGATTTGATCTGTAACTTGCATCGATGAAGTCGAGAAGGTTCTGAAGTCTTCATGAATTGAATTGCAGATGGCAAGGTCATGTGGCCAGAGGAGCATTTCTTGCAATGCAATGATGCCTTTGAAGTTTTTGCAGAAGAGGAATGTTCCGCTTGAGGCCAAAAATATTCCAAGAGATTATGTTTAATGTATCCATGGCTACTCACGAAGATGGGAGATGAATGCGCTGATCATTTGGATGGATGGGGGGTTAGCCAGGGGGAGTGGGCAGTCACTCGCCGTGGGGGGTTGACTGGCACTTGCGGTGGAAATGACCCTGGTTGGAGTGTCAGTAAGTTCCCCTGGGGGTGGTTGATCCCGGAATAATTTATATCTTGAAACTAATATATTAGGACCGAAATTCTCGCCTTTAAGAACGTCGAGGTGTTGAAATAGGCAGGTAATCCTGTAAGCCACTTAATGTTTAATTCTGCATGGGAGTTCGTGAGAGATGAGTGGTTCAGAGCCAGTGAGAAACTTGACTCTCTCCACTATGGCGTCTAGCGTCACCGATGAGCGCAGATTGTGAATTACTACGTGACATCTCTTCTCAGGTGTCGAGCGAGGTGAAACACGAATGTTGGGCTCCGGTCCAGCGGCCAAATGAGAAGTTCTTCTCTTCTTTCTGCTTGTTTGTATCTGCCAGCCGCCAGACCCCTCATGATCACTTTCATCTGCGTCTACGGTGGGGGGTTGGGGGGGAGAGATAGGGTGGGGAAGATTGCGAGGGCTAGTAATCGTCACCGGAGATATATCTTCCACCGGAGGCACTGGGGAGGGAGAAAAAGTTGGGAGACAAACAGTCCCCTCGGAACGGTCTACAGGAGACGGGGGCACTTCCGTGTTGCTGGGAGGCGAGGAAAAACTGGATGCTGCATTCGTAGGAGTCTGGTGGCTATCTGTACGATTGTCTATCGATCCCTGCACTCCTTTGATCGCATACCAGATCCGCGTGAGGTTATTTGTTTGCACCGTTTTAAGACTGTTTAGGGATTCCTGTAGTCCTTTGATCACGTCCCAGATTCTTTATAATTTATCATTTGTCTCGATTTTTTTTCCGAGCTTTTTCCAATTATTTCTGAAAGAGATTTTGCTGTTTGGCTTCCAGATTAGAGTACATCCAGCATCCCCCCAACTGCTTTCAGTCCACCAGTCTTGGATGCTTCCAGGGTAGAGTACTTCCAGCAGCCCCCCTACTGCCTTCAGTTCACCAGTCATGTATGCTTCCAGAGCAGAGTACTTCCAGCAGCCCCCCAACTGCTTTCAGTCCTCCAGCCTTGGATGCTTCGAGCAGCCCCCCAACTGCCTTCAGTCCATCAGCCTTATATGCTTCGAGAGTAGAGTACTTCCAGCAGCCCCCCAACTGCCTTCAGTCCACCAGCCTTGGATTCTTCCAGAGTAGAGTACTTCCAGCAGCCCCCCAACTGCATTCAGTCCACCAGCCTTGGATGCTTCCAGACCAGAGTACTTCCAGCAGCCCACCAACTTCCTTCAGTCCACCAGCCTTGGATGCTTCAACAGTAGAGTACTTCCAGCAGCCCCCAACTGCCTTCAGTCCACCAGCCTTGGATGCTTCCACAGTAGAGTACTTCCAACAGCCCCCCCTATACTTTCAGTCCATCAGCCTTGGATGATTTCACAGTAGAGTACTTCCAGAAGCCCCCCAACTGCCTTCAGTCCACCAGCCTTGGATGCTTCCAGGGTAGAGTACTTCAGCATCCCCCCAACTGCTTTCAGTCCACCAGCCTTGGATGCTTACACAGTAGAGTACTTCCAGCAGCCCCCCCCGCCCCCCCCCCCGCCCCCCCCCCCCCCTACTACTTTCAGTCCATCAGCCTTGGATGATTTCACAGTAGAGTACTTCCAGCAGCCCCCCCAACTGCCCTCAGTCAACCAGCCTTGTAAGCTTCCAGAGCATAGTACTTCCAGCAGCACCCCAACTGCCTTCAGTCCACCAGCATTGGATACTTCCAAACCAGAGTACTTCCAGCAGCCCCCCAACTGCCTTCAGTCCACCAGCCTTGGATGCTTCCAGAGCAGAGTACTTCCAGTAGCCTCCCAACTGCCTTCAGTCCACCAGCCTTGTATGCTTCCAGAGCAGAGTACTTCCAGCAGCCCCCCAACTGCCTTCAGTCCACCAGGCTTGGATGCTTCCAGAATAGAGTACTTCCAGCAGCCACCCAACTGCCTTCAGTCCACCAGCCTTGGATGCTTCCAGAGTAGATTACTTCCAGCAGCCCCCCAACTGCCTTCAGTCCACCAGCCTTGGATGCTTCCAGAGTAGAGTACTTCCAGCAGGCCCCCCAACTGCCTTCAGTCCACCAGCCTTGGATGCTTCCAGACAATGAGTACTTCCAGCAGCCCCCCAACTGCCTTCAGTCCACCAGCCTTGGATGCTTCCAGAATAGAGCACTTCCAGCAGCCCCCTAACTGCCTTCAGTCCACCAGCCTTGCATGCTTCCAGAGTAGAGTACTTCCAGCAGCCCCCCAACTGCTTTCAGTCCACCAGCCTTCGATGCTTCCAGAGCAGAGTACTTCCAGCAGTCCCCAAACTGCCTCCAGTCCACCAGCCTTGGATGCTTCCAGAATAGAGTACTTCCAGCAGCCCCCAAACTACTTTCAGTCCACCAGCCTTGAATGCTTCCAGAACAGAGTACTTCCAGCAGCCCCCCAACTGCCTTCAGTCCACCAGCCTAGGATGCTTCCAGAATATAGTACTTCCAGCAGGCCCCCAACTGCATTCAGTCCACTAGCCTTAGATGATTCCAGAGTAGAGTACTTCCAGCAGCCCCCCAACTGCCTTCAGTCCACCAGCCTTAGATGCTTCCAGAGTTGAGTACTTCCAGCAGCCCCCCAACTGCCTTCAGTCCACCAGCCTTGGAGGCTTCCAGAGTAGAGTACTACCAACAGCCCCCCAACTGCATTCAGTCCACCAGCCTTGGATGCTTCCAGAGCAGAGTACTTCCAGCAGCCCACCAACTTCCTTCAGTCCACCAGCCTTGGATGCTTCAACAGTAGAGTACTTCCAGCAGCCCCCTCACTGCCTTCAGTCCACCAGCCTTGGATGCTTCCAGAGCAGAGTACTTCCAGCAGCCCCCCCTCCCCCCCCCCCAACTGCCTTCAGTCCACCAGCCTTGGATGCTTCCACAGTAGAGTACTTCCAGTAGGCCCCCAACTGCCTTCAGTCCACCAGCCTTGGATTCTTCCAGACCAGAGTACTTCCAGCAGCCCCCCAACTGCCTTCAGTCCACCAGCCTTGGATGCTTCCAGAATAGAGTACTTCCAGCAGCCCCTAACTGCCTTCAGTCCACCAGACTTGGATGCTTCCAGAGTAGAGTACTTCCAGCAGCCCCCCAACTGCCTTCAGTCCACCAGCCTTGGATGCTTCCAGAGTAAAGTACTTCCAGCAGCCCCCCAACTGCCTTCAGTCCACCAGCCTTGGATGCTTCCAGAATGGAGTACTTCCAGCAGCCCCCCAACTACTTTCAGTCCACCAGCCTTGGATGCTTCCAGAATGGAGTACTTCCAGCAGCCCCCCAACTGCCTTCAGTCCACCAGCATTGGATGCTTCCAAACCAGAGTACTTCCAAACGCCCCCAACAGCCTTCAGTCCACCAGCCTTGTATGCTTCCACAATAGAGTACTTCCTACAGCCCCCCAACTGCCTTCAGTCCACCATACTTGTATGCTTCTAGAGCAGAGTACTTCCAGCAGCCACCCAACTGCCTTCAGTCCACCAGCCTTGGATGCTTCCAGAGCAGAGTACTTCCAGCAGCCCCCATCCACCAGCCTTGGATGCTTCCAGAGTAGAGTACTTCCAGCAGCCCCCAACTGCCTTCACTCCACCAGCCTTGTATGCTTCCAGAGTAGAGTACTTCCAGTAGCCCCCCAACTGCCTTCAGTCCACCAGCCTTGTATGCTTCCAGAGTAGTATTCCAGCAGCTAACTGCCTTCAGTCCACCAGCCTTGTATGCTTCCAGAGTAGAGTACTTCCAGCAGCCCCCACAACTGCCTTCAGTCCACCAGCCTTGTATGCTTCCAGAGCAGAGTACTTCCAGCAGCCCCTAACTGCCTTCAGTCCTCCAGCCTTATATGCTTCCAGAACAGAGTACTTCCAGTAGCCCCCTAAATGCCTTCAGTCCACCAGCATTGCATGCTTCCAGAGTAGAGTACTTCCAGCAGCCCCTCAACTGCCTTCAGTCCACCAGCCTTGGATGCTTCCAGAGGAGAGTACTTCCAGCAGCACCCCAACTGCCTTCAGCCCACCAGCCTTGTATGCTTCCGCAGTAGAGTACTTCCAGCAGCCCCCCAACTGCCTTCAGTCCACCACCCTTGGATGCTTCCAGAGCAGAGTACTTCCAGCAGCACCCCAACTGCCTTCAGTCCACCAGTCTTGGATTCTTCCAGAGCAGAGTACTTCCAGCAGCCCCCAACTGCCTTCAGTCCACCAGCCTTGGATGCTTCCAGAGTAGAGTACTTCCAGCAGCCCCCCAACTGCCTTCAGTCCACCAGCCTTGGATGCTTCCAGAGCAGAGTATTCCAGCAGCCCCCCCAACTGCCTCCAGTCCACCAGCCTTGCATGCTTCCAGAGTAGAGTACTTCCAGCAGCCCCCAACTGCCTTCAATCCACCAGCCTAGGATGCTTCCAGAATAGAGTACTTCCATAAGCCACCCAACTGCCTTCAGTCTACCAGCCTTATATGCTTCCAGAGTAGAGTACTTCCAGCAGCCCCCCCAACTGCCTTTAGTCCACCAGCCTTGTATGCTTCCAGAGTAGAGTACTTCCAGCAGCCCCCAACTGCCTTCAGTCCACCAGCCTTGGATGCTTCCAGAGTAGAATACTTCCAGCAGCCCCCCAACTGCCTTCAGTCCACCAGCCTTGGATGCTTCCAGGGTAGAGTACTTCCAGCATCCCCCCAACTGCTTTCAGTCCAACAGTCTTGGATGCTTCCAGGGTAGAGTACTTCCAGCAGCCCCCCAACTGCCTTCAGTCCACCAGCCTTGGTTAAAATCTTTAAAATAAATTGCACCAGCATACTAAAAAAAAATAAATTATACAAGATCTTTAAAATAAATTACAACCGTATACTAAAAACAGAATGGTGGGAAAGACAGAGATGGAGAGTTTACACTACAAATGCATGACTGAATGATTTATATTAAAAGCAAGGGATGCGATGAATTGTTAAGGTTAAGATCTGGTTTCCTTAAAAATATTTCTATTGACTCAGAGATTCTCAATAATGACTCTTCTCTAAAAGTACCAAGCACACTAAAATTTTCCAATCTTCTACCTGTATTACATTCCTCTATGTGCTGTAAAATCGGTGACCTGGTTGGCTTGGCCAGCAAGCAACCAGTACGCGGAGAAATGCCATAATGTTCGGAAGATCTTGTCCGGACCGACCGTTTTGACTGGCCAATATAGGTGGCGCTACAGGCGTCACACTTGTAAATATAGGTGATACCAGACAAAAGGTATTAAGGTAGTTTATCTTTATGATTTAACAACGCTTGGATAGTATGGTTGTTGGTAAATATTAAATGGGGTTAATGTGGGGAAAACTATACTTAAACATATTTCTTAGTTCTCTTGTAACGTATTTAGAACAAGGATCACTTATAAATGGAAATTTAAAATACATAGTTAGTTTATCATCCCTTGGTATATTTATTTTGCTATTTATACTAAAAGAAATATTTAGGAACTTTTTTATTTCTTTATATATCATGTTATTGGGATAGCCATTAATTTTGAAATAGTTTAACAGAAACTTTATTTCTGAGTCAAATGCCTGCCAAGAGCTGCAGAGAGAATATGCTCTATGTATTAAAGTCTTAATGTTATTTATTTTGAGCTTAAAGAATGTAGCACTTTGGGAATTCATTCCAAGACCGGTAAAAGTAGACTTTCTAAAAATGCTAAAATTTAAGAGCGACTTATTGTTTGCGGTAGTTTTTGTAATGCTTACATCTAAAAAGTTAAGAATATTATTTTCTTCATGTTCCACGGTAAACTGAATACATGGGTGTTTACTATTTAAGTAATCATGGAACCGCTGTACATGACTTATATGCCTGAAAACCAAAAATGTGTCGTCAACATACCTGTGATAAACAATTGGTTTAAACTCAAGGGGACAATCATCAAGCCATCGTTTTTCATGAAAACAAAGAAATATGTTGGCCATTGGGGCTGAAAGTGGAGATCCCATTGCGAAACCCTCAAATTGTTTGTAGTGCAAATTATTGAATAAAAAGTGATTATCGTTTATGCATAAGTGACGGACTAATGAGTGAAATAAAAATCTTATTAAAAAAATAAGGAACAAATATTTCAACAGACTCAAAAATACTAGCCCATAAACACTGGTGTGCTTAAGGTTTTACTAACTTACATCAAACTGGGGTGTCTATGCGAATATTACTGAAGTCATAATAATGTCAAGTGGGCTAAAGAATTATATAGCGACCCTGTCTTACGCAGCTCCAAAATCTAATAGGGGAGACTTAAAATTGGATCCGAATGTGTTGCCTTTTACTACAATAACAAGGCAATTAAGAACAAAATGACTAACAGCCAAGTTGTTCTGAACTTCAATGAATACAAGGATGTACTACAATCCATGTATATATTTTTTTTTCAACAATAATTTGTGTCTCCCGATACGGAGTGGCTCCAAAGAAAATCAAGAACTGGAACTATAACATTCAAATTCCGCAACGTATATAGATAGTATCATAAGAGCTATAATATTTATTCAATCAATTATCTATACAATATGTAAATGAATACCTGTTAGAAATCCTTATGAGCAGATTAGGCTACTACAACGACTTTGCAGGATCTTAGGCTATAGCTTTTGCCAAATTCATTAATTGAACCTATACCTAAAAGCTACCTTTCAATAAAGATATATTCGCTTAATACTTCATGGAATAAATGTATAGCCGTTACAAAAGAGAATGATAATATACCAACGCTTAAGAGAAAACGAGTGTGTGGGTGGGTGTGTGTGTGCGTGTGTGTGTGTTACAACTGTATGCTATAGTTTACCTTGGTGCAAAACATAGAAAACTATAAAATTTCCTTTTTAGAAAACGATAAAATCATGGGTAACTTAAAATTACTCCCAAACAGATTTCATTTTTTAAAGCACATTACTGATTAATTTACGAACAAACTCGAGTTAAAATAGTACATAACTCATAAGTATATAGTACTGGCAGGAAAAATATGCAGTAAAGTACTGGCCTTCGTCGATCCATTAAACAAATCTTGTCACAAATGAAAACTACCTATTTTCACATAAGAGAAGCTGCATTAATTAAAAGTACTCTTTGTGTATAGATGAATATTCCTTTAGGTAAAATGTATTACCAATGGTATTCTGCAAGTCTGAATAAGCTCTTTTTCATCTCAAAGACATTTCCCACAGTATTCTGCATGTTCAGCTAAACCTTCTTTCGTTGTTGAGACAGATTTATTATTATTATTATTATTATTTTATTAAAAATAATGGCAGAATTCACAGAATTGATTTTGTACAATATTCTTTCAATTCTCCTTATGATTTGCTTCTCTGGCACGCTGGTATTATAAAGTAGCTGTCCAATGTTCATCGTGCTGTAGGACGACCTACAGCACGATGAACATTGGACAGCTGCTTTATAATACCAGCGTGCCAGAGAAGCAAATCATAAGGAGAATTGAAAGAATATTGTACAAAATCAATTCTGTGAATTCTGCCATTATTTTTCATAAAACTTGTTTGAAAGAAGGTCTGTTTCCAGCATACACAAATATTATTATTATTATTATTATTTTATTATTATTATTATTATTATTATTATTATTATTATTATTATTATTATTATTAATTACAAGCCATGTTATAAGCCTACTTGGTAAAGCTGAAGGCTACAAGCCAACATTAATGAAATTGCGATAAGAAGCAAATAAACCATGAAGTCAGATTCGTGTCGAGCAACTCAACAGTGCACTTGAAAGAATTTTGAACTTCTGAAGTTCCAACGATTCAACTACAGAACTAGGAAGAAACTACAGTGTGGTTACAGCAGGAATAACCAGCTGCGTAATATTGAAGGAAAGCTTGGTTGCAAAAATTAACTGCATAAGTAGTACTATGTGGTGGACGGTACAGTCAAAGAAAGATTGCATGCAATGGGATAACTGAACGACGGTGGCACAGATTAATAACAAGATCAGGGATAAGAAATTTAACGAGAAGTTAAGGTGGTCTATCGCTGGGAGATTTGAGCAATAGTACAATGACGTGCTGCGCTCTACATGCTGTACTGTTGGTGTGGCATGCGCCACTAAAACTTCTCTCCAGAAAAGGAATCCAAATATTTATGCCTGATCGTGCAGAAATATTATAGCCAAGCAAGCTATATAAAGCCTTTTTCCTTAGTACACTTTTGTTCACAGTACCAATTATTGCACCACGAGAGAAATACATAAATCTCAATGCACAGATCTCATTACATCAACTCAGTGTTGTGGAGTTTTTGAACTGCAGACAAAATATAATAAAATTATTGTATTCTTCTTTTGCGGGGACAGTACTGTTTATTTTTTCTTATTATTGTATTCTTCTTTTGCGGAGACCGTACTGTTTAATTTTTCTTATTACTGTGAATTCCGCTGAATTTGTCCCTGTCAGATAAAGGTATTAATATCTCATAATGTTTAGCTCTTGAAATTGTGTGAATATCGTCTCGTTCTTTTTTCATTGGTGCATTTCTTTCAATGTTTACAGTTAACCAGAAGGCGTAACATATTTTAGACCTACAGAGAAACGGAAGGGAATAGAAACTTTCGGTAGCTAACCGGAAAAAGCACCAGGTCTCCTTGTGAACAGTTTAAGACATGAATTAGAGTAAAAGAAGAGCCAGGGAGAGGCTGTTGTAGCTTGGAATAGGGGGAACAAAACCGAATAATCTGTATAGTGGATAATTATGAGATGTATAAGATAGGTGGAGGGTAACCAAAATAATATGTGCATTTAAGAGATTTTGCTTTATTATAAGTTGCCATTTAATGGTCCAAAGTACCCAAAAGGTATGTTTAAGGCATAAATTTGACCACTTCTCCTTTTTCATGTGCTAACATCGATTCTTGTAGTGTTCTTCCGGAACTGTCCAGGCTAAACTAGGATCAGTGGAGGTGTTTAAGTAACTGGATGACTTCCAGACTAATATGTTTTGGGATAGGACATGTTGAAAGGTGAGAAAATAGGTCTATCAAATATATAAATCACATTTCCCGCAAGGTGAATATTTCTTCATAAAGCAAACATGTCATAAGAACAGGCAAAGCATTGCAAACTTTGTAGCAGTAATGGGAACGCGGCATTACCTCCTTTTTCTAGTTACTAAGTACAGTATGGTTATTTTATTGCAAGTGCGTTGATTCAGTCCTGCAAAAGAATAGTCATGTTTTTATTAAACATTCAGAGGTTTAGAGGATTAAAACTATAGATAAGAATATACAAGCGTATCTCACGTATCCAGTTTCATACTTGAAGGAATACAGCTAAACAACTTTTTGTGCACTAGATGTAGTGAATTAAGAGTAGCTAGATGTTACTGTAGCCAGGATGTTGCCACCGGAGTCAAGAAGTTGAGAGTTTCTGTTCCCCAATTTGTTTAATTTATTTTCTTTTTATTGTATACACACTTTACTTAAGGTTCCACACTCCCAGTAAATACTTCAGTAGTTGCCGATTTTAGTTCACAGAAGAAATCGTATTCAAATTGGCACTGGCACATGAGCTATGAAAAATCAAGGTCTGTACTTAAGCAATGAAGTCTATTTGTGATGTGTTGTATTGGGAAACATCACCAAACAAACACTGGCGTCACCTGAGTAGCTTAATGAGATTAAACACAGATTTGACAAAAGCATGGAATCTCTGTCGTATTTTGCTAACGAGATTATGTAGACAAAATAAAAGCATTCTGATAAGATAACCTGTCAAAATCCTTTGTCCAAGGATATCAGTATGATGTGAAAGAGCAACGAAAGCCTTTACGCAAAGCCTTCAACACAAAGCCAATGAGCTCCCTCCTCTGGATGGAGGCAGCAGCGGTCTCTGGAATAGTGGCGTTTCAACTCCCGAGAGTTTTGACGGCATAACTTATGATACTTCCCCCGTTCTGTAACTCGCTGCCTTGTTCGCAGTATCCCCCCATAATCAACTCATTCTCCCGCTTCCCCACCCCCTCCCTCCATTGGAGTATTCTCTATCCCATGCTCGTCATTTCCCTCCCTCTCTACCAAACTCCCCCTTCCCTCCCTCCCTCCCTCCCTCCCTCCCACCTCAACCAACTCCGGACCGCCGAGAAACTTCTCCCATAGCAGTCATCGTTTGTGTAAATTATTCAAAAGTTTTATTCATCCATTGTCAGTTTTATTTCGAGGGCTTTATCCCTTTTCACGCCGGCATTTTCAACGTTCCGTGGCAAGGAGTATCAGCATCAACTTGATTAACGCGAAAATAATACCTCAAACTGCTATAGAACAATTGTTACCTCCGTTTTAAACTATTATAGAAGTAATACTACCCCCGCAGATCACTAACTTCTACGTAGCCATGATGAGTGAGCGAGCGCCGGTCGGTCTATGCTCCTATTCTAGCCTCTGTTACCTTTGCACCGCATGTTTGTGTGTGCGTGTGCACATACACTTGCATGTACGTCCTTTCGGGTGTTTCGAAGTTTATATCTGTTCAGAGAGGATGGATCTCGAAATGTAAACTCGCTGTCTCGTCATTTTGCATCCAAAGCCAATGTTCGGTCGATGTACTTTCTTTCTCTGGACCCCTCCAGCCCTATAGTACTAATCTTTCGTAAGAACGCGGATGTTACGTGGCTGTTCATGCGCGTTTCATGTATAACTCCCATGATTTTCTTTTAAATTTCATGTAGATATATTGACAACACACATCCCTTCATATTTTTTCAACATGAAGCCGTATCTCCAGAAAGGAGAGTGGATTAAGAGAAAAATAAACAAGACATAGCTGACACCATTGATTCGACGACTACGTGAAACTCCCACGTCTAGTTGTTTCGTTAACTTTTTCCATTGTCATCTTTGTTGCTATCCATTCTATCACTATATTTTAGAAAACATGTAGCGAATGAAGGTCGAATGAGAATATTACGTAAGTGTAGTAATGATTCTCCAATTAGGGATGTTACCAGAGAACTTAATAACGAAGGCACAGCTGTCTTGAGAGTGTATGATTACTACACAGGTTATTTACCTCTCAAAGTCGGATTAAGGTTGTCGCGTTAATCAAACTCACTCACTCACTCACTCTCTACCCGAATGTTGGAGTTTCTCTCCGAATGTCGTAGGTGTACTCTCTCTCTCTCTCTCTCTCTCTCTCTCTCTCTCTCTCTCTCTCTCTCTCTCAGCATCAGCGTCAGTGACCCTGGTAGATGTCACACCTGATGAAATTTACGATCAATCAATCTCCGAGTGTGTATATGACTATCATAATAAAGGGATATTACAATTCAGTTGGTTACGTATCATTCATCTGTTTCCCCAAACTATCCACTTCGCAAGTAAATCTATGTTAACTATTGTTTTTTCAAGTTACTACTACTACCTTTGTTTGAGCTACGTAATTTCTCTTTTTGATGGGCCTCCTCTTTGTTTCTTCAGAGATGTATTATTACTTTAGCGTCTGCCTGCGTTACATAACATCCTGTGCTATAAGAGAGGCGAATGGAAAAAACAAGATGATAAAAGAACAGGGGATGGATGTCAAGAAGAAATATAAACGCCAGCGAAACCTAGACACAACAATTGACTCCAGTCTGTGGTTTGCGTTCCACTGTTTCAAAATTTCTCTCTCTCTCTCTCAACAATTTTCAGGCATTTCTGATTGAATTAGTACAACCATCACCTTACGTAGGTAATGAAACAGCCTGGGTGCGGACGTTGACAAAACTGATTTAATTGTGATTGCGTGTTGCAACACTGGTTAGATTGATTTTGTAGTCAGGATTAAAAAAAGTGCTTATGAAACAATACCCCTAGAGTGGCTAATTCCTAAGTGGCCTGTGACCTGTGATATGACCTTCACTTTGACCTCCCTCTGCACATCGGCTTCATTAACAGAAGAGCCATGGCGAATATAAAGCCTCTGTTGTATAGTTCAAGTTATTGTGCTGAGAGAGAGAGAGAGAGAGAGAGAGAGACTTTAACCTTACAGGACGGACGGTTTACAAAGGGCCGGATAGGCAGACGCACGGACAGAGACGGCCAGGTTACTTACAAGATGGCCCCGGACGATAAACCGGATGCATAAAGAAAAAAAAAACATTCAGATGAAAGATAAAATTTAACAAGTAGCAAGAAGAGCTATAACCATCTGCCTCACCTGTCCCTGAGAAGAGACGATGAGGAACCTTAAGTGACAAATTGCCAGACTCGAACAGTAGTAGCTGAATAATGTAAATTATAAAAGCTCTCGATTCTTACAGTAAAGAGAAACCACATACCACAGTAATGGTGGAATGATTCTGATTGGCAACAGTAGGAAGGCAGTATACTAAGAATGGGTGGCAGTGTCTTAGCATTCATGGCTCATTTGTGTGCGATGAGACATGAGTGTAAAAGAATTAGAGTGAAGAATATGATGTTATGTACAGCTACTACAAGGTGCAATATTCTTTGGAATAATAATAATAATAATAATAATAATGTAGGACTAATTCTAACCCAAAAGGTAAAACAAGCAACAGAAAGAGTAATTGCGAAGATAGAAGAGTTTGTGGACCCAGCATTTATAATAAAACAGTTTCGTAAGACAGTTTTGTAACGGAAAAGGTTACCGCGCGAATGCATACACTCAGAAATGAGAAATCTCAAGACAGGATTGACGGAAATACACTGGAACCAAAACCTTTTGGTAAGCGCGAGGGGATAGTTGAGCTAACTCTCCTTTACGGAAGTGAGACATGACAGGTGAATGTGAATGAAAGTGTTATAGGAGTCTTTTAAGATGAACTGCCTGTAAAAAGGAGTTGAAACGGTTATCCATATTGAGATACAAAGACGATACAATAAAAAAATTAGAATAAAGTGTAAAAATGTGGAAAAATGTGTCGATATATATATATATATATATATATATATATATATATATATATATTTATCAAATTCATTCACGTACAAGATATTCTCTCTCTCTCTCTCTCTCTCTCTCTCTCTCTCTCTCTCTCTCTCTCTCTCTCTCTCTCGTCGTACTGCGCTTATGTTTTAACTCTCCTTGGTATCGATGAGTTTTGCTGCTGACGTACGAGTTTTGCATCACTGATTCTAAGCAATCAGTACTATAGATTCAAAGAGAGAGAGAACGTCCTTGTGGTAAAAGTACTGTAACTTAGCCAGTGCATTTATCCTATACTATACAATGAGAGAGAGAGAGAGAGAGAGAGAGAGAGAGAGAGAGAGAGAGAGAGAGAGAGAGAGAGAGAAGCATGCGATACAAACATTGTGGCTATTATCATCCAATGCATTTATCCTATATATTAACAGCACTTCTCACAGAGGTTGAAGCGGGAAAAAAAGGACATATTTATGTCCTTTTAGTTCCGCTCAGTTAACGGTGGTAGGTCTATCTTTGTATTTCTAGGATCAGCTGAAATGATTAATCGGTTTCCTAGTACTATTGTACCAACTCTACTGAATAATCATGAGTTAATTATACGATGAAGTCTGCATAAGAGACAGACAAGGACACCTTCTGATCATAACTACTTGATCTTAGCCTTACAAATGGGAACCCGATTCCTGGAGTATGTCGTTTATTTAAAATGCTCCAGTGAGCAGATGTCCAACGCACCACTTGTGAACTTGTGATAGACCAAGGATTTGGCGGTACGGAAAGGCTATATGCCTAAGTTCATAAACATATACTACGTCAATTTGTCTGCATGTATTGTACACTTACTGTATTCGTCTATCATAAGTCTAATATTGCAGAGCTAAGCGTTGTTTCCGCTGACGCAAGCAAAAAAAAAAAATCTATCTGTGAGTTTGAGAATCAGGTAAGAAAGACGGCGGACGCTTCCTACAAAACACCAAGAAGGGAGGACATTTTCCTTCCCAACCACACAGATAGACCATATGGACTTCATCAGCCTACTCGACGGGACATTCCAACCGTCATAAAATTCGATTCGTTTGTCACTTTACCTTCTACTTGTTATATCTGTGAAAGTGTATTGGATTTTGGAGTTTGTCCTAGTTTTCTTATAAGAATGATTATATTTATAATTATTACACGGATAATGCAAACTTATCATCCAACTGCACATTTCAAATGGTACCAGGTTTAGATTTGGGCAAGCGCGCATGTTTTTATACCTGACAGTGCGGGAAGCAGTTCACATGAGTCTAGTTTTCAGCTACTATGAAAGAGGCAAGCTGTTGCCATCTTGGCTTTATCGCTCAACTGCCACTGCTGCGCTGCCTGCTTCGTCTTAGCCATCAGGTAGTACCTACTCATGCAACAGTTGAGTCCAAAATTCGCCAATCGAAATAACATACGGCGACTTGAACCTAACAAGACCAAGCACATCATGATGCGTCGTCCTGTGGTTCTTTTGTTTCCTCGTTGCGTTCTGAAGGCGCATCGTGGCTGGTTCCAAATATACATTCCTCTATTACCTCGGCCAGCCGAAGCACTCTTCACCATATCATCTAGAAGCAATCCATTGCCATCTGGTCGTGTACCCTTTTCTCGAGTCCCACGTATCCTACGAACCTGTAATTTATGAATATCCGGCCGCGCATGAATCCTATTATAAAGGCATCGCGTTACATGCAAGTTCCTATGGAGCCTCTCCGAGCGAGTGGCCCTTGGTTACCATTACCTAAAACTCGGCGATAACGCCTTGGCTACATTTGCATTGTTTAGAAGGACGTTATCAGTTCTTAACTTTCGGTTCAGAACGGCTGATAACAAGGGGATGGGGTTCGTGATAACGAGGCTAAACTGGCGCACGTAAGGTCTCCTTTCAGAGAATTTCACTTCCACTCGTTTCTGATAACACGAGTCAGTAAAATCTTTCTGCTTGCCAACAGGCGAAAGTAATGCTTTCGGCTGTTTCATTATTGATAATTATCAACTCTTCTCCTGCGCATAACAGATAGAGAATGAATTTCATTGTAAGTTTCATAGTAATTATTCTACGAGAAGATTTAATCCTCTTAAAGAAAAAACTGATATCTGAAAATCGATTCCTTCTGTCATAAACGCGTTTTCAGTTCCTACTATCCTAATAATACGCTCACAAAGAGGAGAGAGAGAGAGAGAGAGAGAGAGAGAGAGAGAGCATGGGGGGACTAAGGAGAGAGAGGGGTAGGGGTGGGTTACGCTGATTGAAGTAAATTCCTGTTCGCATTACAGTACGCTTGTTCCTCCCTCCACGAAAACACTGAACAGGACGCATACGTTTCAAGGTCTTATAAAACTGAAGTAGACAGACGCTTAGTTGTCAGTCTTTTGTTCTTAGGTCTGTCACAGGTATAGTTTGCTACTGGATGGGTGAACTGATGTGACAATAACAGGCGATGAACAGGTGTGCACGAGAGAGAGAGAGAGAGAGTGGGGTGTGAAAATTATAACTCAAAACGAAGGTAAAGCTCGTTTGTGACGACTTAATTTCATGTAAAGTATACAAAAATTTTTACAAAGGAACAGACTCAACTATAGCAGATCAGATCCGTTTACATGCATGGCGTTTGAATTAACTACATAACACATGGTACTACAAAACAACAAATCCGTCCGCATAACTTATATAGTACACACACACACACACACACACACACACACACACACACACATATATATATATATATATATATATATATATAATATATATTGTATATCCACTAGATTAACCATTATTTTCTCAACACGATAAAGAAAATTTAACAGAAAGGACCAATCCATTGCGATCTATTTAGAGATCAGAAGAAATGATCGCGTTCTGTGGCTAGAGTACACTGGCCAGCCACGCTGAGGTATGTGGATTGGATTTACTGCTCTGCAGTACACCATATGTTAAGATATTATTGCCTAGGTATACACAAGGTGTCCATTACACACCCACTCTCTCTCTCTCTCTCTCTCTCCACCCCTAATCAGCTGAGCACATAGGAAACCCTCAGGATGTGTTTTACAGTGGTTGAGATAACTGGATTTTCAGCTATGAACAGTGAAATCCTCATGCTTTAACTATTATGATAAGCAGCATGGAGGGATAGCTCTCTCTCTCTCTCTCTCTCCCCTATAATATCTGTACCTATATGTACCTTTCGTTTCTTTGTGCTTTCATTGACAATTTGGCATTTTTTGTTAATTTAATATTATTTTTGATTGCTGGGGTACTCAAAAGTATGTACCGCAAATGTCATTGCGTTCACATATAAACACAGCCTATGTGAAAATAAAGTATAAAGTGGAAATAAACATAAATTTGACGTCTGTTAACTTATCTTTTCTTGGAGAATGTTAAACCTTAGTCCAACCTCTATCTCTTATCTGGTATTACGTCTGCTGTAGAGGATAAGAATAGCTCCGTAGGATGTTAAAGAGTAATAAAAGCTCTGTAGGATATCCTTTTAAACATTTTTTTTATTTATTAGGGTGAGGTTGTTAGTCTCATGCCCCAACATGTGGTCACGGGAGTATATGTGCCAAAAACGGCTGGCATTCGCTGGCTGTATCCATCAAGAAATTAGTTTGCCGTGCCATTTTTTGCCAGACAGTCCTACTATTCCTACCACCACTTTATCAAATGGTCTCACTATTACAAAAGACTATAAAGAGCAAACTAGAAAATACAGCAGTACAATCTAACGTTTGGTTTTGAGGAAAATACATCTAAGGCATAATGAAATAATAAACATTAATAAGTTGCGTGGGAATTACCATAGGCGTTGCTCATCATTACTTATTACTGCACAGTTTTACGTAACGGAATTATTTCTTGGTACTATCTCCATTTTATATTTTGAAACGTTACTCACTTCATTTGGATCTATATTAAGTAACAAAACATTTTCCTCTCATAACTGGCACAGAACAGCTCAGCGTTTCAGACGAAAGTTGATGAGCCCATGGTTCAGTCCTTAAAGAAAAAAATTAATTTATTTTGTTATAGATAAGTACCTCAGCTGTGCATTTTACAGTTTATGAAAAATAGATAGGAATTGTTTTGATGTGTATAATTTATTTTTAGATGTTTGCTTCTGTAAATTTGTGTACATAAATTACATATATAGCATATGTATTTATTTGTAGAATGTACTTGATATGATTTTTAAATAAAAGAAGAAAAAAAGGTCTTTACGATCTCCCTAGCATAAAGTTCATCTTCGCTCTTCATTTCCTTTTCAGAGGGAAGAAATGTTAGAGCACTATATACAAAACCGCGTCACTTCCACAAGTTTGTTGAGCTATAAAAAATATAACTATATTTGTTGATTCTGTATATAAATTACGTATATTGTATATGAACTGTATTGTAAAATGACCTGTAAAGTTTTTTTTTTAAATAAAAGAGAAAATAATTATTACTATCAATATGCCACGATCAATATTCTGAAGACATTCTTGGACATGGCTCTTGGTAAATTATTTCAGTGGTTCTGAAGCGCATTTAGCCTACCTTTCAACTACGTGCTGCACCAGACATAACTCCAGTGCATCATAACTACAAGTTATCTACTAGACTTAGTATTGCTATATTAGAGCTCTTTAATCGGTATTTACCATCATAAGCATCTTGGAAACAAAAATCTTACGGTATTTGTAAGTTCAAATTTAGCATTCTCACTGATAGCTAGGTTGAAAGTAAGTTCAATACTCAATGTGTAACGGCTATATTTAAGCTAATTGCATATTTTGCACGCGTTCCTCCTGCAGTCAAAAAAGATTAAAACGAGGCTACAGTTGGGGAATTTGATTGGGGCTACTTAGACATTTTGTTATTTCTAAAAGATATATGCATGTGTGCTGGGTTCACACATACATACTGTAGCATATACTTTTTGTATTTCAAGTCTTTCTATTAAGAAGGAGCGATCCCAGAAGGTGATACTACGGGCTACACGAACTGCGTCGGTGCCATGACTGAGTTGAGTCTAATCTTGCTTTTTTTACTGATGAAATTTACCGCCTCACAGTGATTTGTTCTCAACATCAGTGCAGTACATTTTTATTTTTCATTCCCTAGCACTTATTTATTGATCGATCACCTTTTCCTATAACGAATCCAGGTAAAAAAATAAAAAAAAAGGTCACATTAACCCTTTCATAGAAAGGGTTATATATATACCGGTGTGTATCTCCAAGGTATATATAAACCTTCGCAGCATGTTTAGTACCAGCCCGTTGGGGATTACCGTAAAAACATAAACAAAAGACTAAAAAATATAAAAGAAATATTGTGAATGTTCCCCCCGTGACTGTAGTATTACCGGTCGCCATAAATTTATAATTGTGACTTTTGTTACTGTGACTCTATCACCGGCCATCCCTATAACTTGTCTCCCTCTGCAGGCTGATTTCACGTTGATGGAGATTTAAAGAAAGAAAGAAAGTACTGTTAACTAAAGATGTGTGACCTTGAGACTAACATAGACGATCGTGTTTTCTTGTGTCTGCCGTCGTCTCGAAGGCAAAACCAGCATCACGTGGCAAATATTGACGCCAAAATCAGCACAGCTCTTGTTTGGAAATGCATAATCACAGTAAACATATGGAAAAATGTAATTATTCCTCTTTTTAAGGTATGGTGATGATACTTTCTCGAAATTCTTTCAATTCCTAACGCAAAATTATTAACTGACATTATACAGTACAACTATAAGTACTAACAAAGGATTCCGTCACGCACACAAACGTGAGAATGTGTTAGTTTTCAGGATTATGCAAACCTCTACGAACAAAATACAGCCAGAATCTCGTGAAATTTTGACGAAGATTCCATGAACAATAACACCAAAATTTCAGGAATGACTAAATCCTATAAACGGCATATAACACATTTTACATGAATAATTTATACGAACCCTGATTATTTACCGAAAAAAACGTTTTTCGACCTTAAGGATAATTTCTTGACTGAACTTTTGTTTTACCCCGGAAATATTGGGAAAAGTTGATTATTATTTTTTTGTTAGGTTAAAAACGGGATGAAAATCTTCAGGGTATAAGCAATGCTGCCTGAAACGAAGAGATACTAAAAAGCAAAAAAAAAAAAGATCACTGTATAAGGGTATTTCAGAATTATAAAATAAATAAAAATAAAAAAATGAATAAAAATAAAAATGTTCCTTCAAAGGACGACAGAATTTCAACCAGGTATTATGGATCTTGACTGGTCTTAGGGATGATGATGATGATGATGATGACTATTATTTAGAAATCAACAACCACAAAATTTATGAAAAATAGTAACAATTTTGTAACAAACCAAGGAGATATTTCATGCAATAAAAAGAAATACATAAACAGCAATGTGATTAAGAAAACTAGAGTAATAATTGGCATGTAGCTATAAAATTTCATGTGGAAATTGTTTTGCAATTTGGAAAAGTCTGTCCTACTGACAGATCATGATGGGCCATGACACTCATATATAGGCCGAAAATATTATTAAAATTTACCGGGCTTTACTCGAACCTTTAGTTCCCGATGCTTGCAAGCAAAGGAAAGTTTACTAGGGGAACACCAAGCAGTATTTGATGGGTTAAATCGAGTGGACACATTGGCCACTATGATCATAACTGTTGGGTCACTTTCAAACCTTCGAATGAGTATTTTACTAAAATTAGAAGATGGGCAGTATCTGATATTATTATTATATTTCACATTGCTTAATAAAATACCAGTGCTGAAGTTGTTAAGTGTCTCATGCACAGAAAAAAAAACTGCATATCTATTCATAAAAAGTGATGCTGAGCTGCAAAGAATTTCTGTCATCTTAGAGGATGTCTAAAATTCAACATACTAAAAAACTTGGAAATATCATATATATACAAAAGATGCAAACACCATGAGCTTCCGTGACGAGCAAACTTGAGGAGACTGGTGGTGGTTATGGGTCACTTCGGGGTCTACTCTAAATGGCCAGTGTCGTTACCTGAGAGAAGGGATTCGGTAAAATTCTCATCTTACCAATTAAAGCTAAAAGACAATGGTGCGACGTCATGGCCAGATTATAAATAAAAAAAAAAAAGGTAAGTTTCTTATTTCTCCAAGAATTGAAGCCTCGTGAGTGAACTATTGTTCCCTACACCAGCCCACTGTTTGTTGCAAGCTAGTGAGTGTTGTGACTTGTTTTCTCTTAACAAGGAAGGTACCCGAATAGGAGTAATCGAGCTCTCGTGGTCAAAGTGGCAAGTTTTATATATGAACTAGCAAGCAGTAAGCTTTCACTTTCTGTTCTAGACCAAACTCTAATTAAAAAGCAATGACCACTTTTGAAAACAATAGAATTTCCACCAGTTATCACCATGGCTTAAAAATCTTTGAATAAAGTCAATATTCCCAAAGGAGGAACGCGCGAGTCCATTAGACCTATCACTTTTATAGTCGTGTTACCTAGACTCAAGTACCCTTTCCGTCCTCTTCATCATCGAACTTACCCGGTCTATAGAGGTGGCCGTGGTCTACCTCGCCGATATTACCTTTCCGTATTTCTCCTAGAGTTCTCTCCTATTAAAACTCTCTCACTCAACTGTTTGTTTTTGACAAATTTGAGTCAGAGAGCAGTGTCTAGCTTAATGAAGTTCATCGCAACTGGAAACCACTTTTGACAGAAGTCTCATATTTCCAATTTCGGTACAGTGTCATGAAAGTGAAACTCAGGCTCTTAATTCTGTCATTTTGGTGTAGATGCCATTAAATCTTTTCTAGAAAATATTGCTTTGTATGGTCTAAAACCCTACGTCGTGTGGGGACCACGACTTGAAGGTCAAAATATCCCAGCCACCTGGTGTTCTTTTATACTGTGTCCACTGGTCTCCTACTGAAAAGTGGGTCTGACTGTCCTTTCCTATGGGAACGTTCAGTAGAATAACGAACGTATTCAGCAATCTCCCCAGATCGGCTTAAAATTATATCCTTAATAATGTTTTGAAACGAATGTCCATTATCTAGCAGTGATTCAAATTAGCAGAAACACGTACTATTTAGTTTGAAACCTTGTAAAACGTATAACGTTATTTCTTCATAGAAAACGGTGGTGTAGTGATTGTCTGCTTTCAAGTTCCTATCTCTCATTCTGGAATGAAGAGGTTATAATTTAAAAAAAAAAATCTCAAGACATATTAGGATTCCTCAAGGCATTTCCGTTTGCTAAGGACACCCTTAGCTGTAACATATAAGCTTTCATTATTTTTAATTCCGGATACAGATTAATCCCAAATATATCCAGAAAACTTTGAGAGAAATTTATGGCCAATATCCTCGAAAAGGCAAGGTAGGTAGGTTAGCGGATGGGGAAGGAAAAGTTGAGAGAGAGAGAGAGAATGTGTAACCCAAGAGGGAGGAAATTCTCTAACGGCCGACCAACTTCTATCGCCACCCCCTTGGAGCAGCTGACAAGTTTTAAAGTTTGACCAATACCCTTGTCTTTATTCCACACTGCTGCATCTGGAGAGAGAGAGAGAGAGAGAGAGAGAGAGGAGAGAGAGAGAGAGAGAGAACCCTGTAACATACCAGCTTGACTACCAAAGATTTTACATTTCTCTCCATGTGCTAATTTGGCTAGATTCTTTGACATTCATTGTTACCAAATATTAAAACAAGAAAAACCCGTCCAATGTAAGCTTTAAAACATAAACTGACTTTTTTTAAAGGGACCTGATCCGCAACACAGTTGCTACATTTCACTTTTAAACGTTGTTACAGTTGAGCAGTGTTGCCAACTCGATTATTATGCTTTCTTCCCCAGCACACAAGTACGTGGCATAATCACGTGTAAGCTTATGAAGAAAACATGATCTGTCTTTCCCCTTTGTCCCGTGGTAATCGTAATCATGAATCATGGCCACACGTTCAGCTTGTCAAGTCAGTAATGTTCAAGCCTAATAAATAATCTATACTCTTATCTTGAGTAAAAACTTTTGCTTGTTAGTTTGGAAGATTTTTGCCTAATTTATTGTTAGCCATTTTTTTCAATTGCATTCAATAATACGAAGCAACTATAGCCTAAATACAGGGAAAAAAATAAGCTTGCAAACATTTCATATGGTCGAGGCAAGCATAAAGCAAGCTTGAACCAATACCTCGTACAGGATCAGGTAGGATACATTTCACAATATATTCTGTATGGACTTTTTTATAATTTTTTTCCTTTCACAATTAACTCAGCCGATTGAATTTTGAACTTGACTCCCTTAGCAGGTTACTTCCCCCAAAAAAACCGCCATGAATTTTGCTTCCTTACATTTAACTCTTCGTTCATGGCCATTTTACTTGTTCCTTAACTATACAGGAACTGTGACCGGTAATACTTTCTCAGGCGATGTTAGACATAGCGATTAATCTTTTCGCCTACTATATTGGGTAAAACCCTTTACTCTGTTAACTGAAAACAAATACCTAGTGAATTCTAGAATTAGGAACAAGACAATACTTGACGCATCGTACATAAGCAAGGTTTAGGGGGGAGCAAAGGTCATTGTTCACCATTTCTTAAATGACGCATTTCCTCAAATAAGTTTCAATACAGCATACACTTTCTTTTTGTTAGTTTCTGTACCTACTTCGAAAATTTGACACCTACTCAGAAAAGCATTTTAATTTGTAGCATAAACTCTATTGTAGGCCAGATTATATCTATGGGTTGATCTTTATGTAAAAGGTATTTCACGAAAATACCTCCAGCCAACAAACTTCAACTTTTATTGTAATTGAAACAGCGTCTGTAAAATCTAGTAAAACATTTTATTAAAAACTGTCGAGGGAATTCACAATGCCGGTAGCCCTTTTATTCATAACCTCTCGATATGGCGATGATGTTACTCTTAAGACTTGGGCATTCAAGGAAGTGGATTTAATTTTTGCATACCAAGAGGTATGGCATAGTGCAAACAACTTTACTTACTATTCCATTTGACAACCTTTTGGATATTAGTATTGGCATCTTTTGGTAGCCTTTATTAAATACTTTTTCTTTTTTAACCAAAGCCCAACTCATTATTATACTCTAGTAGACTTAGGAATTTTAAATTGCTATATAATGTCAAGTAGTACTCAGGCATATTTCTCAACAAATGCAATTTCCTTTTTAATACCACAACTTGTTATAAGGTCAAACCTCCCAACAATAGTTCTTTAATTTGTATAAAACTTCGGAGCGAAGACTTGTAAAATTTTGTTCGAGTACACAAGAAACTCTTGAGAGCAATCATGTGCGCTCCATAAAATATTGATTAGCATTTATTATAGTACCTTTACAAGTACAGTATATAACTAATGAAATAAAGTGCCAAGTAATTCTTTATACAAAAAGCCTAACAATTTTGCCACGCAATTAGTTAACTGATTACACTAATTTAAAATGTAACCAAATGCTTTCACCATTACACAGAGCACTTATTAAAAATAAACACTAATCTACAAAAGGGGAACACATACGATCAAAAGGGTTTTTTTTTCGTTTATTGGTAGAAAATATAAAAACTAAAGGCGAAATTGAGGTTTTTTAAGTACATTTTGTCCTGAAGAGACAAGAGGCAGAAGGACTTTCTGTAAAATGAATCCATGAGTAAATTTTGACCACCCTCTTCTGCATGGGGGAATGGTCGCAAATATTAATTATTAAATTACCTTACTCACTAAGCTTTTTTCTCCTATAATGTACAGGGTTGCAAATATAAAAATAAGTTTGTACATCACAATAATAAAGTTCCGTTTTGGTCCATTCACTCTCACACTCAATCGGGGGGCACGGTACGACCTCGCTCTCTCTACGACACTACAACAAACTTTCTCTTTCTCGAGTCATTCAATCGTCGCCTGAGCCATTATCCAAATCATCGTCATCGTCGTCATCGGGGACTTCTTCGTCGTCGAGGTCGTTATCTTCAGGTACGGGGTGTCCATTGCTAGCCTTCATCTTCTTCGCCGGTGAACCTCCTGACTTATAGATCTGCATTTCTCTGTCGTAGCGGGCACGGTCCTCCTCGGCCTGCTTCTCGTACTTCAGCTTCTCGCCCTCGGTCAACTCGTTCCACTGGCGGCCGAGTTCCTTGGCCACCTCCCCGACGGAGAAGTCCGGGTTGGCGGCTCGTACCCTGGAACGCTCGTCGTTGGCGTAGAAGAAGAAGGCCGACAGAGCACGTTTGGGTTTGTTGGGGTCCTTGGGCGCCTTACGCCCCCGGCGTCCACGCCGCCCTCCCCCGCCTCCCGGGTAGGAGCTCATTTCGGACTCGAAGCGCTCCTTGTCCTTCTCGGCCAGTTCGTGGAACTTCTTCTTCTCGACGTCGGACATGGTCTTCCATCTCTCAGAGCACTGGCGGGAGAACTCCTGGAACTGGACGTTCTCCTCCGGGTGGAGTTTCTTGTGTTCCGAACGGCAAGTCTGCACGAAGTACGCGTAGGCGGTCATGCGGCCACGTGGCTTGTCAATAGCCATCCCGCCGCCTAAGCTTCCTCTGGGCCTACCACGGGGCATGATTACAATGCACTCTCAAAGGGTACAACCGCACACACACTTGTAAAGCGATCCAACGCGGCGGCACAGACTTCAGAGAGGCACACTCCGTACCCGGCAAAGTTCTATTAACAAGTGACGCTTTACGACCGTTACTGCGCCAGGGCCCCCACGCTAGCTCCCCTTCTCCCTCCCCCGCCCGCCACCGGCTATCGCGACACGGCTTGGCCAATGACAACCCGGCTTTCGCCTCAGCCGCATTGAAAGGGCGTTTTCATTGGCTCTCGTGACAGCGGAAATAACTCTTCGGGTTGCCTTCGTTGCTTTGTATGAACTTCGCGGGAAAATGGCGCGTTTCCATTGGCCGTAAGACGAGCGCCGCGTTAACCTACGACGGCCAACAGGCTTATAATATTTGAGGGCAACAATCAATTTTCGGCCTTACGACACAGTTCATTATGGGTTTATGACGCAAGAAATATAGGAAATACCCCCACGTATTTTAAATATATGCGAGCAAGAGGCACGAGAGATAGGTGACCGATAAGGTAATATGAACCTTACGGACCCTGTCACAAATTCTGATATAGGATGAATCGGATCTATATTTTGCCTACCTGTAGCCATTTCATTTCAGTACAGTCAAATGTCTCTACTTCGTAAAATCACATGGAAGCGGCCATTATTATCGCCACCCAAAGACGCAGTGAAATACTTTTCTTCAGTTTAGGCGTATTGTAATTCAAGGCTGCAAGTCCTCCATCGCATCATGCTCTACGTAGGAGAAAATAAAGGCGAATGCGATTAACAATGAATGAAACTCCATTGTATGATGATGAATTCACTGTTATAAATAGCAGGGGCGAATTCGACCGAAAACGGCAGCGTGTCCCGGGTACTTGTCGAATGTACTTTCGCCATTATTTTATGAACCATCGTCACACGCCGTCTTAATCATTTTAGTTCAGTAAGTTACTTAACATGTCTAAGAACACGTCCGTTTGGGTATTTTTACTATAAAAATATCGAAGAATCGTGTTTCTTGTAATCGACTGAAAGGCGGTCAAAGCGAACGTCGAATTTTCCCGCCCATTTGCAAGGCACACTCAAGTTCCGCCAGGGAGTTGCCAGTTTATACAATAATTTTACCTCACTTTACAATGGCCATTATTCGTTTGCGAATGAGATTTCGCAAAATTTATAACTAAAAAAAGTATTTATAGATCATCGTAGTAGCTGTCTAATGCCAAACGACCATAACGTGCTACAGAAAACAATTATTCTTGAAAGGAAGTACTTGAGTCGCACAACAATTCATCCCAACTCGTGAGCGCAATGAGACTATGACGTCGGAGATAAACTTCAATTTAAATAATATGCTAATCTCCAACGCAGATCCCACATTTCAGAAAATATTGATAGAGAAATCGAGAACCTGGTTGATCGGAGAGATATTTCTTCCGAAAACTCGAAGTGGTTAACATCAACACCCTTACCATCCGTACCCCTACCAAACCCCACCCCACAAACACACACACACTCCGAGTGAGTGAGAGAGAGAGAGACCGACTTTTGTTTCATTGTTATTGGTCCACGAATTTTAACGATGCCCGCCTGTTCGGAGAATGCAGCATTTGTTTCACGGCGCTGCTGAAGATCGCCTTACATGGAAACATTATGCAAATGGCATTTATAAAACGTACTTTGCAGTTGAAAGTAATCCAACTGACACCAGCTAGAAGCATCTTTTAAAGAACTGTTTTAGGGGACATCATCATCTTCATCTGAGAAGGAAACAAGAAATATTGATTTAGCTTGGGTAGGACCAGTCTCTCTCTCTCTCTCTCTCTCTCTCTCTCTCGTAAGATATCGGGAGAGGTTTTTGACTCCAGGCAAAATTCGCCCTCATATCCCCAATTCACAGGGGCCAAGGCACAGCCTGATCGCCCGGCATGTTTTTATTATACTATTTCGCATGTTTTTACCAATGTTCTCTATCTCCCCCTTCGCAGGAGTAGTACGGGTTTTGAGGAATGCGCTCCCGCCGTTTTTGCTACCAGGGTGTTTGCTTGTCGAATTCCTCAACATAAGCGTCATATTTCATCTAACTTGTGACTTGCATGTTAGGTATCTTGAGAAACTCGGCGGGCTTTTCTCTCTCTCTCTCTCTCTCTCTCTCTCTCTCTCTCTCTCTCTCTGTGAGGTTTCAGCTATGAGTCTTCACAGTTCGCACGAAATTGTTGCCATACATAATGTCCCCGTGAAACCAATGAATTACGTAATTGGCATTTTACTCCTCTTTTTTTTCTCTCTGTTATTCGTATACTTCATGTTCTTGTACTATTCAGGTTATTCTTCAAATAAGGTATATGCATCCTGGGATCACCTATTGCTATATAGAGGCTAAGAATATGAAACGCTGCCGGATGATAGCATCCACCGATGTCAAGAATACGCCGGTGGGATTCGCCGGGCTACCTTACGTAAGCCAACTTCCACTTGATTACTAAAGTGTCAGTAATAAACAGAAAACAAAATTACTTTAAAAGTCACCATATTGGGATCTTCGGTAAAAACACAATTATTAGGTATATTACGACATGAAAGATCGCTTGGTTGTAATATATATATCCACTCCGGTTTACATTGTGTATAATTTTCATAGCTCGTGCACTCCGTTTTCGCTGCTATGTGAAAGCGCGCGCGCACGCGTGCATGCGCAGAAGAGCGCTCGCAGACAACTCCAGTGGCAGAAATTTCTCATTTGACGGGGACGTTTGATGCGTTGATTAAAATTAGAAACGAATTTTGCTTGGGGGTCATAGGGATGTTTCGAAAAACTGAATTTTCTTTTGTACAATCTTCCAATGTCCTTTATTTGAAATTCTAAAAATATTTCATAACTTCTTTCGTATCCAGTTTAATACATAACCTTTGCCTTTGCATATTGGTAACTATATGGTATTGTTATAGAAAATAACATTAAGTTATTAGCGCTTTTAGGGAAAATAAATAAATGCACAATATAAACATTGCACACAACTTATTATACTAAAAAAAAATTACATATACAAATTAACATCTTAAGTACTCACAAACATAGAAAAATAACACCAGATTAATATCTAAATGTGACCAATTGAAAAAATATTACTCTCAAAAATAGACCTTCATTTTTTTTTTATTCATCAAAAGAACACACTTTAAAATCAAATAAAAAATAAAATCGCCAAACAGAAATACAGTAATTTGCAGAACTAAGAGGCACAACACTTCAAGTGGCACTTGAACTAGTAGGTGCGGAGGATGGGACGGCACAGGTGCAAGAGGGTAAGAATGAAACGATGGGGGACGGGCGGGGGGGGGGGGGGAGTGTTGCTCCTTTTCCAAAAAAGGCTCCGCCCCGTAGGGGTTTGTTTGTTTGATTGTATGGTGTTTTTACGTTGCATGGAACCAGTGGTTATTCAGCAACGGGACCAACGGCTTTACGTGACTTCCGAACCACGTCGAAAGTGAACTTCTATCACCCGAACCGCCCCGTAGGAAGGGTAGTGCCGTCAGTGCACCTCATGAGCGAGCTGTAGGGATTGCTAGAGGTTCCTTGCAGCGTCCCTTCGGCCCCTAGCTGCAACCCCTTCCATTCTTTTGCTGTAGCTCCGTTCATATTATCTTCTTCCATCTTGCTATCCACCCTCTCCTAACAATTATTTCGTAGTGCAACTGCTTTGAGGGTTTCCTCCTGTTACGCCTTTCAAACCTAACTACTCTCAAATTCCTTCCCAGCGCTGAGGGACCTCACAGGTCCCAGTGCTTGGTTTCTGGCTTAAACTCTACATTCTATTCCATCCATAGTAGCTACTACGAAAATTTTTCATAGTTCTGGGAAAATTCTTTATTATTCTGGAAATATTCTTCATAATTCTGGGAAAATTCTCCATAATTCTTGGAAAATTCTTCAAAAGTCTGGGAAAATTCTTTATTGTTCTGCTAAAATTCTTCATAATTCTGGGAGAATTCTTCAAAGTTCTGGGAAAATATTCATAATTCTGGGAAAATTCTTCTAAGTTCTGGGACAGCTCTTCATAATTCTGGGAAAATTCTTTATAATTCGAGTGGTGCTAACGCGATAATATATAATGTAAAATTTGCAGTACCGTTATCATTCAGTCTTTTAGAAAGCATATGATTTATTAGAAAATTGTTATAGCGTTATCATTCACACAAAACATTAAAAATTAACGGAATTTTGAAGTGAAGTTGAAAAACAATGAAAATATCCTCTTTTTTTAAGGTTGGGGTCGTAAATGTCGTGATATTCTTATTCCTAGAACAAATAAACAGGAATTTCTTTAATATATAATGAGAGGCTTCGATAAATACTTAACTGTAAATTGCTTCTTATTATGAACCAAATAAAACCACTTTTTCCCCCGACTTTCACTCCGAGTTTAAAAAAAAAAAAAAGTAAGCTTCCTGACCCAGCCACCCAGATATCTATCTCCAGTGTTCTCATGTATATCAAAAACATTTATCAGTTACGAATCTGCACCCGGTTATTGCAACAACCGCAAACGAAAATTCTTCGAGAGCCTAAATTGCACAGAGGAGAACCCTAACACACATCTTCGGTTCTTGGCGATTTTGTTTTTGGTAAAATCGATGGTTTCCTCTGCGGGTTGGCGGGAATGATGTATTGGGATGAGCTGGGGGGTTTGGGAGGGTAGGGGGAGGGGGATTCTTCGCGAGTTTCTGTGGGTAGCTGGGGGAGGGAGGGGAACACCGGAGGTGGCAGATGGGATGGAGAGATAAGGTGAGGGGGGGGGGGGGGGCTGGTGTGATTTTAGGGGGGACGGGGTATGTGAAGCAGTAGTCGCAGGCGTCCATTGTCACTGATTTTGGCTGCTTAGGGTCGACGAGACTGGAGGGGGTGGGATAGAGGGAGGGGCGGAACCTCTAAGCAGTTCTGATCGTTTGTTTGCTAAGGGAAAATCCTCCTGTGATATGGACTGTTTAGACGCTCGTCGTTGCTTTGGTGGGAGGGAGGTAGGGGTTGTGAGTTGGGGGGTAGGGGAGAGGAGGAGGAGGATGGCGGGAGCTGGTGACATAGTTGGTGGAAGAGCGAGGTTGACACCGAGGGTAACGGAATTCAAAAATCTATGGTCACTACAAGTAATCGGTTTATGAATTTAAAAATATAGTTTGAGTTGCTTCTGTAACAATTTTCATATTTATTTAAAAAATATTTAAGTACCTTGATCGAAATATAATTTGATAAACTGGGAAAATCTGCCAGTAGGCCTAGAGCAGAGTAATGTTTTGACAAAACATAGATCTAGAGAAGAGTAAGTATTGAACAATATATAACTATGCAGTAAATGAGTAACAGTTTGTATAAATTATATATTATAATTACTTTATCACGGTGTAAATTAATGTATGTTTAAATACATTCTTTAAGAATATAACACTTTGTGTTTTTCATTGATGACATCAAAGTCGCACTGACCAGTAACGGTTCCTTTAGAGACAATAAATTCGGGAAACATTTCCAGGACATGACATTGAAGAGCGAACGAACCAGAGTAGAGTAATAAGACGCCCAAAACGAAGAGATAAACGCACATGAATGGATACGGGAACAGGGGATTAAGCAGTTGGAAAAGGAAAGCAGTGAAGCTGGTCATGGCCACGGACTTTAGGAAGCGGTCGTGACAAGGTCCGTCAACCATAGACTCTGAACCTTCTGCTTTGGAGGGAAAAATAAAGCGGGATTTGTGTCGGTCAAGTAGTACGACTGAAATCTGCTTGAATCTAGACTTTGCTATTCATTTTACTGTAATACTTACGAAGTCGATAGATATGTTGGACCAATTACGTGAGATCAAGAAATGTAAAGAAAGCGGTTTCAACTTGAACTGTCTATTTCTCATAGAGGTATTGGGGAGAGAAAAAAAAGGACAGTTTTCTTGGACAAGTGTAGTATGATTGGAGCATCTGCTTGACTGATGAGAATATACTATCATTGTTATATACGTACACAATCGATTTTAAAAATGATGGACTAATTAAAAAATGAAACGAAACTTTCTTATACCTGAACTCTGTTTCTAACAGACTTATACCACAGAAAAAAACAAAACTATTGCCGCTACTACTAGACTGAAAGGCACGACAATGGCACAGCTAGATCAATCCATTTACGAAAAGAACAATAGCTTTATATATATATATATATATATATATATATATATATATATATATATATATATATATATATTCGTGTGTGTGCGCGCGTCTACAGGACGTGTACGAAAGAGCCGATTATAATCGCAAATATTTGCAAGGAAAGGAAGGGTGCAAATAATATGTCGGACCCATATTCAAATATAATTCTGCTTCTATGCGTAGAACCACGCTTGCCAATAAGGAGAGATTTAAGTGCATTAAGGAAGAGTGAGTCAGCAGGATAAAATTAATATGATTCTATGAATATTTGCACGAGCTCCACATTCCGCCATACCAGTAAACAAACGTGTCGGTCCCTTACGACAACAAAAATATACAATTGTACACTTTGCATGCAGAAAAACATTAATTTCTTAGGATTTAGTTTTTAGTCATGGGGTATACACCAAAATTCAAAAGTTTGGATCAGAAGGACGCATATGAATATATATATATATATATATATATATATATATATATATATATGTGTGTGTGTGTGTGTGTGTGTGTGTGTGTGTATGCGTGTGTGAGTGTATGTGTAAATATATTCTTGTGTTTGTTTTGTCAAAATATTCATTATCTGAATATTTTTTTATTTCACTGCTTTGCCCATGGGCATAGATCTGTTTTCCACAATTAAGCATTGCTTTCATACGCATGTAGTTGTCAGTATGTAAAAGTAATATTTAGTTAATAACTTTCAAAAACATCTTTATTACATTAGTTATTAATGGCATTTAAACATTTCAAGAACTTACATAAGGAATATTCTGACCTATTATTATTTTACTAATTATAAATATGGTGCAATCTGTTTTGTCCTGGTATGAAAATGCTCGTCCTTCCCTCTCACGTGAAATCAGGTCACCCCAATTTGTATCCTTGTTCGCATTCAGGTCATCCTGAATTATCTTTTTTTCCCCGCCACAAAGAGAGGCAATTCATCCTCTCACGTGGCATCACGTCACAACAATCTAATACCTTCTCGTGTCGTCAGGTAGCCCCAGTTCACCTTCCTTACTCTTATCAGGTCAACAAAAGTTTCCATCAGGTCACCTCAATTTACTTTTTCGGAGGGTTCAGGTCACCCCAATTTACCTTCTTACACTTCATCAGGTCACTCAAATTTACCTTCTTACACTTCATCAGGTCACTCAAATTTACCTTCTTACACTTCATCAGGTCACTCAAATTTACCTTCTTACACTTCATCAGGTCACCCAAATTTACCTTCTTACACTTCATCAGGTCACCCAAATTTACCTTCTTACACTTCATCAGGTCACCCAAATTTACTTCTTACACTTCATCAGGTCACTCAAATTTATCTTCTTACACTTCATCAGGTCACTCCAGTTCGTCTTCTTACTCTTCATCAGGTCACCGCAATTTACCTCTTATCAGTCATCAGGTCATCCTAATTTATCTTCTTATCATTTATCAGGTCATCCAAAATTATCTTCTTACTTGCCGTCAGGTCACCCAAATCTATTTCCTTATCAGACATCAGATCACTCAAATTTATCTTCTTATTCCCAATCAGGTCAGCCTAAATTTACCCTAATTTATAAGAGGTCTTTATATTAAAATTTGTTCATATAAAAATTTAATTATGAGTATTTTATATAAAATATCTTTATTAAAAAGTTTGCAAAACTAAAGTAACAATTTTGAGTTATGCTTATCTTAAAAAGTGCAAATTTAAGGTAAATACTGACTTTGTTGGTGCAAAGTGTGGAAAAACTGGGGAAGAACGAAAAAAAAACAATGTTATTATTCAGTGATTCATCTAAAGAAATCTAAAATTATATAATCTTCTATTACTTTTTATTCTAAAATCGCCTACCATAATATTAATCACAGTAAAAGCCATGATATCTGAATCCGTGGATTCCACACACACACACACACACACACGTACAGCGTGAGTTAATAAATGAAGCAAGTAAGATGTCAGGCTGTTTTCATATATATATATATATATATATATATATATATATATATATATATATACATATATATATATATATATATATATACATAATACACAGCAAGCGGTGAAGTGGATTGTAAGGAATTGTAGTTACAAATATTAAGAATAAGGAACAAACATACTTTTAACTGCACAAACAAGCTCAATAAGTGACGAAGAAGTAGGTGAAAAAGACAAAAGAACGTCAAAATGTGCAGACGCAAATGAGCTGGAAGAACTAGAAAAAGAAGACTTAAAAAAAAAAAATTTCCTTTTATTCCTTGGCTCAGTTTTTCCCGCCACCTTTTCAACGGCCACATCCCCCCCCCCCCCACTCCACTACCCATCCCACAACCACGTGTGTCCTCATCCACCGAGAGAGAGAGAGAGAGAGAGAGAGAGAGAGAGAAAAGGAACTGTGAGTCGCTGTGCGTCATGAATTTTTCCCCTACATGATTCACTGTCGACTCACTGCTAAGACTCAGGATAAATTTCGTTTAATCTGCTCTTTCTATCGTGCCTTTGGGAGCTTGTGTTTGTTGACAACGCCTCTGGAATGGTTTATTAGTATCTCTCTCTCTCTCTCCTCTCTCTCTCTCTCTCTCAGTTATGACTGCGGTTTCTCTAAAGTCGACACCCTCTCTCTCTTAGATACACAACATATGGTTTCTCTATAGTTGTGACTACCTATTTTTTTCTCACATTCAGACCTACGGTTTTTCAATAGTTAAGATTCTCTCTCTCAGCTACGACTGCGGCTTCTCTATAGTCGATTCCCTCTCTTTTAGATACACAAATTATGGTTTCTCTATGATTGCTATTACTCATTTTTTCCTCAAATACAGACTCTCTCTCTCTCTCTCTCTCTCTCTCTCTCTCTCTCTCTCTCTCTCTGATACATATATTATTTACTTAACAACTCCTTCTCAATAGTTGATACTACCTCCTCTCTTTCTCAGTACCAGTTGAACTACTGTTTCCATATAAACTCTCGAACTACGGTTTCCATATAGACTCTTGGATATAACTTCGGTTCCTCAGTAGCCAAGTCTCTCTCTCTCTCTCTCTCTCTCTCTCTGAAACTGACTTATGAGCACGAATGTAATGTATTCCCCCACCACGAACGCTCCCCCCTACCACACCCCGACTCCTTCCTCCCCCACCCCTCTCCCTCACGGAAGTAGCCAATTTGAATAAATCCCGCATTTGATGGTACTGATACTTATTATCCGGAGTAATGCTCCTCGTGTTCATTGCTTGCAACGACAACTGTTGACGAAGCAGACACACACACAAAGACGAGACACAGGAACCCCGATAAACGGAACAAACATTTAAGCTGTTACTTGTACTTCGGAAAGTCGCCGCGAGAAACAGTTACTTGTTCCCTGTATTGAGAAATGGCTGTCCTTGTTTTATGGATTGAGGCGTCTTTTTGTCCGTCCTTGATCCGTGGACGCATTTCGGCGACACGGCCGTCCGTCACGCGAGTGTTCTTGCTTGCATGCAAAGGAAAGAAGGGCGGGTGATGAGGTACTCATCAGAATTTAATCGATGCATATGCGATGCGATGGAAGGAAGCGGGGGAGTTTCTCTCTCTCTCTCTCTCTCTCTCTATCCTCTCTCCTCCTCTTCTCCCTCTCTCTCGCTCTCTCTCTCTCTCTCTCTCTCTCTCTCTCTCTCTCTCCAGTGGTTGGGATAATCATCCGACCAGCAAGAGAACATGCGCTCGATGCCCTAAATTAGACTCAATGATTTATAAAACGTCAATTTCTCATTCAAAATCTTGTCATACACCTTCTCTGGTACACTGGGAAGTTTTAGACACCTTGTATTCTTAGTCGCTTCTGTCGTCTTAATCTTGATTCAGAACAATCATTATTCCTCGTGCTTATTCATTCGGAACTTCCCACTTATCCATGGATACCTAACAGCCCGGTTAGTCACTCCACCACACTATCACCACTGCACCATATATTTCATTTGTAATGTCATCAACTCCAATTGTTTTTCCATTCATTCTTGAGCCTCTAAATTTCATTTTGTATGCCTTCAGCAACAACTACGAACATTCTCTAACTTACATATTGTTTTCCTCTCATTCATCATTCAGTTCTACCTCCATCTACTTTCTGCAATAATTAAATCTTCAAAACACTCATTATTCTGAGATCCATTTGTGAATTAACCTTTCTATCTCAATTTCCTTCCTTGTAAAAAACATCTTATTTTCCCACGTGCTTCTGTTCACTATATCCCATCTATTTTTATTCACTATATTCCATCTATTTTTATTAGTTCTCTCTCTCTCTCTCTATCATGAATACACTGACCATCTTCTTATATACCCGCACAGGATGTTCTACTCCGTCACAAACGTGTGCCGCAAAATCATTTCCCCTCTTCCTTCTCCAAAGTTCTCACTACCTCATTCTACCAGTTACTGTTTTCATTCCCTTTCTATGCTTTCTTATCCATATGAACACTCCCTTCTGACTCTGGCCCCATCCTGGAATTTTACATACTCCTTTTATAGTACTTTCCACTTTGGCGTCTTCAACCAAAAAACCCATTTTCAAATTTTCTTAGAAGCTATACTCACTTCCTTCGTATCATACTTCCTTTAGTCATATAGATATTTTGTTCTAGTTAGTTTTCACTCTTTCCGCTCATAATTCCACGTTACATCATTTTTTTCTAGATATTTTTCACTCTTTCCGCTCATAATTCCATGTTTTAAGTTCTTGCACGTGTTAACTACAGCGTATGTAGTGCGATATGCAGAACAAAGACAATACGTTTTTACAGCTGGCCTCACAATCGAAGAGAACTAAGAAGTTATCTAATCTAGTCAAGAGAGACGGGTGCTTTGATAGTGCTGAGTCTAATTTCGAAATCTGAAGCTTTGTATCTGGTTTTAGATTCATTCAATACTAATTTCTACCGTAACTGCTAAGGTGATTTGCTCTCCCTCTCTCTCTCTCTCTCTCTCTCTCTCTCTCTCTCTCTCTCTCTCTCTCTCAAAATTATTACTAATATCAGGAAGACGTACTTAGAAACCATTCAAACGACATACAGACAGGCATTGGACAAACCTTGACGATAAAAGCACACCTGAGTTTTCACTTCAGCTGAGCTGCTAAGTGCTACATATGGCTACAAGAAAAACTAGATCGGCCGCTTGCAAAAAAGGAAGATTATAGGAACCTGGGAAAAATTCTAAACCTTCATGATTGAAATAAAGAAAAGTCAATTCGCAGTTGAAGTATGGATAGTCAGTAGACCTAGCGTTCACAGAGTTGTAGTTGGTAAGTCTAGATCTAGATTACTGGTTTCCAGAGTTGAATGTAGTTTTTATATATGGGATGTTACAGCCTGACAGGTGTTACAATACAAAAGTCCTGTTTGACAAGATAAAACCTTCCTTCAGTTCAATAGGTCGCAGGACAAAATAGCACATTTGTATGAAATGTTAGTTTCACACCGGTCTTTCTTCACAACTTTAAAACTTTAGCATGAAACTGAAGTGTTTCTACGAAATATTACTATAAACCTAGTATATGTATATAAAACTTTTGTATAACCAGCCTTTGCATATAACTTCAGCATGAAATCGAAGTATCAGTAAAACATTAGTGCCAAAACAGCCTTTGTATACAACCAACGCCTTTCTATCGCAAGTTTCAACTAACCAGGATAAAAACAAGAATTACAAAGTACTTACAACTCTAAAGTATTAAAAAAAAATGTTCGTTAACAAAAGCGTATCCACTTCTGCGTAATCTCAAGGAGTGTCCCACGAACATGCCTTCTAATATTATGTCGTCCGCCAAACATTGCCTCAAGTCCCCGATACAGTTACGAAAATTCGAGTATCGTGACATATTTTTGTTCCGCACTGACGATAAGCACTGTCTCCTGCAATGCTGTAAGGTGCCAGAGAAGAATAGAATATATTTCTTGGAAATACTTTCCCGCAAACCTAGCTTTTAGCTTTACTAAAGAGACACTTGAAAAGAAGACGGTTTAACAAGATAAATGTATAGACCGAACGCGCGCGGTTGGTACTATTAGAAAACAGCTGCGCACTCACACAAAGGATTGGCGTCATTTAAGAGCTACTTAGGATAACTTTCAATAATTGAAAAAGGAAAATGAAACAACATTGCTAGGAAAATGGAAATACCAACGTACTAACGAGTAACCCTCTTAGTTTTTATGACGTCATTGTTTATGTATGTAAATATGTTTTCTGATATGTATACATTACACCACACACACACACACTTAATATATATATTATATATATATATATATATATATAAATATATATATATATGTGTAAACACCTACACAACATGTGCACGCACGCATGTTTTTTATTACTCACGTTAACGAACACATGTTCAAGTTGTAGTTATATAATCATATCTAAGGTTATATATATATATATATATATATATATATCTATATATATATAAACACCTACACAACATGTGCACGCACGCATGTTTTTTATTACTCGCGTTAACGAACACATGTTCAAGTTGTAGTTATATAATCATACAATAATTTACGTTTACACGTGCACGGTTCATCCACGTTAAAAATGAAAGACGACATCAGCAATCATTCAAAAACATTGGCATTCGTAACCATTAGCCTGCTTGCTTTCCGTCCTATGTAAACATGTAGTGGATGTGTTCGTACACAAAAACACGCTTTCGTATTCTACAGAATTTATACAGAATATTGTAAATTATTTCTTCTCTCTCTATCTCTCTCTCTTATATTGAGTTACAGTTGACTTCTGTGCTTCCAAGGAGGGAATCTCTTACGGCTGGCAAGGCGGTGCCGTGTTTCGTTGCCAGCAATAGCAATTCATTCGTCCATACAAAACGGTTATATCGAGAGAGAGAGAGAGAGAGAGAGAGAGAGAGAGAGAGAGACTGCTTTAAAGACCTAATAGCGAAAAGTCACTGCTTACAACTACAGCAGGAAAAACTGAATGTCATGAAGCAGGAACTTTCACCTGGTAGCAATTAAAAAAAATAATAATATTAACCGCATGTCTTAATGAACATTACAGCTAATATCGCCAGTCACTATCTATAGATAATAATGTACCTATTAAATAGTAGTCAAGCAACTCCTAGTAGCGGAGATACTAATAGCAAATGCACGTGGTACAACCGAGCTATTTATTTATCAAGAGACCTACAGCTTTGAGAAAATATTTGTACTCAAACGACTTTCTCTCTCTCTCTCTCTCTCTGACAACATTCCTTCCTGAGCGTGGCTATAAGGGCAAAGAACTTAGATCATCATACGCTTTTTTCATTATATACGTAATCATATATATTTAAGGCTACACAAGTGGTGCACGCAAGTACTGTGCATTGCAACCAAAGTTTATTGTAAAAAGAGTTAAGTGTCTTATGGTGTTGCAAATATTGATACCTTATCTATTTAATTTTCAGACACAGATATGGTATAATATATATATATATATATATATATATATATATATATGGTGTGTGTGTGTGTGTGTGTGTGTGTGTATGTATGTATATAAATGTGTGTACGTAACATATAAATCAATCAATTATACCAATAATTATTTATATGGAAACTTTACACTGTTCTACTTTAAAATCATATTATTATATTTACCTCTTGATATGCAAGTTGACTTATATTTTTAAATAGATATAATTAAAAAACTTACAATACGATATTTGTACAAAATACCTTTTTCACAATACTGCAAATATGTACTTTTGAAGCATGAAAATTCTAAATGGTTTACAAAAATACACTAAACTTTTATTTTAGCTTGTAATTCAGCCATTTTGGAATAAACTAATTTAATTTCTTTCGTTGTTTTTAGTTCCCTACGGTAAATGTATTCAAATTTGGATCACCAAACAATAGTAATATTGTTTGTATGGTGTTTTTACGTTGCATGGAACCAGTGGTTATTCAGCAACGGGACCAACAGCTTTACGTGACTTCCGAACCACGTCGAGAGTGAACTTCTTTATCCAGAAATACACATCTCTCACTCCTCAATGGAATGGCCGAGAATCGAACTCGCGACCACCGAGGTGGGACGCCAACACCATACCAACCACGCCACTGAGGCCATTTTAATATTATTATTATTATATTACTAAAATATACGACATGGGTAGTGGATGAAAAGTCCAGGTACAGAAACCAACGCCGCTTTTGCCCAAAAGACGATCTGCTTGCAGTGCGCCGCGTTAGGCGCAAACTTCAATTCAGTCAGTCACCTATAGAGAGGTGATGAGATCATATCTTGCGCTTTCACCAAAATCCATAAGAGCGAAAGTAAAAAAAAAAAAAAATATTAAAGCGAGGATAATAATGTATAATCATTCCTGTTGGAAACTACGTCTAAATAAAGATAAACTATGTACATCTAAATGGACATGTGTAACCCTACGTACATTGTAGATATAAAATATAAAAAACTGCATTGGCATTTGTGAAATATGTGGTTAATATTATTATTGTTATCGGAAGTCCCATTGCTCGAAAAATACACTAAATGATTGGAATTCTTTTTAATAATGTTAGAGTTGTCAAATTCTTCACTGATATACATACATATATATATACTATATATATATATATATATATATATATATATATGAATGTTCATTAGGCAAAATTTGCACATTCAAATACTACATTTACGGAAAAAACATTGAACGTGGATGTTTACGTGAAAACAGAGAGAGAGAGAGAGAGAGAGAAACCGGTTTAAACCTGCTCTCCCGGTGGCTATTTAACTATAGATTGGATGTTAATCGCATTTTCCCTCCGTTATAGGATCGATCGATACAGCGCTTGGGAACCCCAAGAATTTCCACGATTCCTTGGAATCCCTACGTTGCTGTTTAAAATTCCCATTCCCAGAAATACGACGGTGTAGACAGCTACGAACGCAGTAAATACTCCAAAATGAGAGAGGAAGAGAATTCAATCGGGTTATCTCAACCCTGATTAGAAGTACTACGTTGCCATATTGTTTCAGGATGTCTAGAGTTCGCAATGCTACTAAGTAATAAACACTTTAGAGAGAGAGAGAGCATTCAATCGCGTGGTTTCAACCTCCGCTAGAGTACTTGTCATATATTTCAGAGGGAAGTCTGAGTGCGCATCTCTTCTCTACTTCGAGAAATATGACGACTGTCATGGCTACTAAAGCAGCAAGTACTCTAAAATGTGTATGTGAGAGAGAGAACACATTCAATAGATAGTCTCACCCGGGCTATAGTACGACGCTGTCACGACTAGAGAAATGTTGCGAATAAAGGAATAAATACTCTAGGATTGAGAGAGAGAGAGAAGCATTCAATCGCGTGATCTCACCCCCGGTTCGAGTACGCTGTCGGCTAGAGAAATAAATGTACTGATGCGTACCATGTGGTTGGGAGTTTGACTAGAGAGTAGTACTACAGGGAGGCAGAGCCACCAGAGAGCCCCGGTTGTGGGGACTTTGGGAGTCAAGTACTGGCTTTACTACTACATGAGACCATGGGGCCCCCCCGGGTTGGGTAGGTTACTATTAATATAATATCCCAGCTTGTCTCTCTCTCTCTCTCTCTAACTCTCCTAACGCTTCGGACTGGTGGTGGTAAGGATGTAACGCCAACTTCTTGATTTCTTTTTGAAAATGTTTATTTCTGTTTCGTTTTGGAATGTTTCCGCCTGGTTCTTAAAAGTTTGCTCTCGCTCTCTCTCCCTCGCGGTTACCTGTGCCCAGTCTCCTGATATCTATTGTTTACGAATTTTGCTCTCCCCAACACTCTCTCTCTCTTCTCGCTTCTTTCGTTTGCTGCTACTTTAATCTCCCTCTCTCTCTCTCCGAGAGTCGCCTTTATTTCTCATTTGCATTTGTTTTTACCTCCATCACACGAACTTCCGTTTCTTAAGACGAGTTGAGCTTCTTTGTCTTGTTTATGGCTGCCTTCTTCTCTCGCTCTCCTATTACGTAATTATTCCCATTGGAGTCTTTCTGGCTTTAATGGCGATAATAACTACAGCTGTAGTAACGCTTTTTTGCACTATTTCCGTTGCCTCCTTTAAACCGAACATGTGGCTTTTACTTGCACGTGTTTGATAAGCGCCTAAAGTGGTGTCCCATTGTGCAAAAATGGTCCTTAAAACATTCCTTGGTCCGGGACATTTCCTTGAGTGCGTGCCCTTATTAAAAAAAAAAAAAGGCATAAATCCAGATGGTATACTATGCTAAAACTAGTTAATAATTCAGTCAATATGCTGGAAGTGTATCAGAACAAAAAAAGTACTTGATGGAGGTGAAATAACAAGGAAAAGTAACAAAGGAGTTATATCTCCTCCCTAGGTCCATCATATCTCGTGCTTCAAGATGTGATAAAATCTCCCTCTCTACCTTGACAAATCCTACTGCTGACGTACAACATGACGCCATCATTACACATAGGTGCTAACGGGTATCGATCTGGACGGTGACCGTGCAAATTAAATGCATCTACGTGTCAATAACTTCGCTGAAAGAAATACGGCGCGGTAAGATCAACTCGCTTTCCTTTTTGGCGCCTTTTTTCGCGTGCACCTAAACAGAAGCTTCTCGGAAGATCTTTTACTCTTTGGCTTCAAATGTTACTTTATAAAGCCCGACAGTATATTGCGGAAAAGCAACACGCCCGTTCATAATGTTCATTTAGGACATGAATCGTGAAACGCACCAAAGAAGCGTATGAAGGTTGAAATGCAAAGCTCTTCGGATAGATGGTAGCGGAAGTTCGGTATTAACGGGGTCTGTGAGTACGAGTGATTCAAGAGTTGCCAAGTGCTCTTTAAAACGTTCGATAATGTTGCACATTAAACTGAATATTGATCACTCGTTTTTCAATGAGACAATGACGTATTCGGCTTCGATTAACAGAAATAACTAGCCATGCCATTGGACGGTAGTAATCTGAGGCATACGGATTTTACTTCCGAACAATTGACTGTCGCCGTATATCCCAACTTGCCATACAAGTTCATTTATTTAAACCACGCTCACCTATTTTCCCCAGCGCCGCTATCTTCTTCTGTTTTGTTTTAAAGTTACATATTTACACTGAAGAAATAAGCTTTCGAGGTGATATGTTTTGCTTCAGGCAGCGCCAAATATCTTAAAATCGTAACGAATTGTTACTACAACTTGGCATCGGTCTCTAGCGCATTGAGCGTTCGTTAGAATGATGAGATTATGAAGCCAGGTTTGGCAACGGAGTCGACGGTGAAGTGAAGCGTTGGTATGGTGAATAATTTGTTTGTTGGGGAGGGTGAAGGAGAAGGGAGGGGAGGTGGGTACTGCAAGAAGAGGGGGATAAAGTAGCTATATTATAAACTGGCAAGTGAAAACAGGGTTGGGCGTAAATACGAGGGTATGGGAGGAAAAAATTAATTAGCCAAATGATGAGCACCTTCGGATTTTTAGTTTTTATGTGAAGGCAAAATATGTTTCTCATTTCAAAGTAAACTTGAAGCGACAATCTTATCATTTACTATTTCATAATAATGTTTGCATTCGCACGTGGATAAAGACATACAATTCCTAGAGCACATGATATGACGTAACATTTAAAACTGTGAATCTTTAGTTCTTATGAAAGTTACTAAGTTAGACCCGTTCTGGCATAGGGCCACCCAAATCCATTTTCTCTCTCTCTCTCTCTCTCTCTCTCTCTCTCTCTCTCTCTCTCTCTCTCCTGGCTCTTTTGCAACCAGCAAAATTACCATTTCTACATTTACGTTTCCAATATAAAATAAAGGCACCCTTTAATTATTGTTCCTTGATGAAACCTTCTCACAATCCTTCAGTTAATACTTTTCAACTTTAAATTTTGACCTGTCTAAATCCTACAGGTTTTCTGAAAACACTGTGAAACCAATATACCTTCAGATCAGACACCTGCAGTTGCATTGAACATTAAACCTTAGAAGCTACGAGACTGAAACACACAAATCCCTAAAGGTCTGAAGTCTGGCGATCACTTTGTGGCACTGTGGTTTTCAAGTCATAACTGGCTCTGATCCGTAAGTGCAGCGATGGTCGTGCCCTTTGTAAAATCAACGGAAATTAAACCTTCTGGGTGCCAAACCTTCCCGTTCAATAAATATATATCTGTAAGGTACAGGCGTTATGAAGATGTTAGGTCTAATTAATTTTATATGTGGTAGCTGTAGCCAAGTAAGTTTTCTGAAAAACTTAGTGATTACTGGCATTTGCGTTATATAAAGGTTCTTTAGATTTTTGGCCACTATACTACATACAAGACCGTTAACTCTATGTCAAGTTCTTGGCAACAGTGGCCTCCGATTTATAATCCCATTTCAATGCATGTTGCCAATAGCATGACCGAATACTTTCCTGACGGACATAAAAATGACCCATCAACACTTGGCAGGTACATATTACATTTGCCTTTCAATTAGCAGAAACGCGTGTCATGACTGATAACATCCCAAATAATAGAAGTGAACCACTTTAGGTCAAAGTCTCTAAGAGGTGACCTTCAAGATTTGACAACACTGTTCTAAGGTTCGTCTATCCTTTCAAATCCTCAATGCTGGGAAAATGCTTTGTAGAGAGAGAGAGCGTTTGGGACAGAAAGAAACTTAATTCTTAGCTTTCTGGTTATGTTTGCCTTAGGCCAAGCATATGCTCTTGATTAAAGAACAGACTAGTGAGTCTACTTATGCCAATGGTCAACTTAGAGTTCTGGCTTCTGTTTTTTTTTTTTTTTTTTTTCACTGATCAGCTAGAGAGAGAGAGAGAAAAATCTTGTAGCCTGATGTCTGAGCTTCCATTTATAGGGCAGCCCACAAACAGTGGTCAACCCTGAATCTAAAATTTTCTCTGACCTCACTACTCTGTTATTCCAAGTTTATAATCCGATTCCCTGCTTCAATCAGGTGACTGGAGTTTAGCGCCAAGCAGATGTACCTACCCAATGTATATAGAATAAGGACCTACCTATAGGCACGGTCTAGGTATATACCTAAACAGTGCCTATAGGGGTTTAGCGCGAGCAGCCGAGTTTCGTAGTACTACAGAAAGCTGTATTCTTAATATTAATATTAGCTAGCGGTTAGTAACGCGAAAATTAAAAAAATATCTATAATTAAGCTACTATAAATGTAATTATTACCATATACTCCAGAAGACAAGAAAAAAATGTACAGAAATAAAAATGAATAAATACTGCTTGAGTGAAAGCCATTTTGGAAAATGGCGCATGGAATACGGCAGAGGCAGTTAAAGAAAAAAAAATATGAAAAAGGCGACTGGAGGAGTGGGAGAGATGGGGCAGATATAACGGAAAAGGCGATGAATGAGAGAGAGAGAGAGAGAGACTGAACAATGAGACCGAGGGAGAAGCTGTACGCTAAAAAAGGGGGATAAAAACGTAACAAAACCTCGGGGAGAGAGAGAGAGTCATTTAAGGACAGGAAACGCTGGTATCCAGGAGGCTGAAATAGGAGGGGTGGGGGTTGAAGTTAACGGAGTCAGTTGAAGACAGTAAATGAGGTAGAGAGAGAGAGATTTAACTGAGTCAGTAAGCTGATGGGAGGTAGGAAGGATAGTTAAGAGGCGATGGAATGGGCGAGGAGGAGGAATGTCGGCCTAGAAGGAATGAGACACTGAAAGGAAACGCGGTTGAGGTCAAGATCAAGATAAATGTAAGAGTCCGGGTTCCGGGAGACGATCATTTATATAGTACTACAGGAGAAGACGCTGGTTTCGGGTTTCTAGCGGAAACTTCTCTCTCTCCTCTCTCTCTCTCTCTCTCTCTCTTTCAGCTGAGTTGATATTTTCATTGTAGCAGTAGAATCAAAATCACTCGCGCCGTTAACTCGCATCAGGTATAAAAGAGGAAAATCTCTCTCTCTCTCTCTCTCTCTCTCTCTCTCTCTCTCTCTCTCTCTCAGAGATGCTGCTGTTTCTCAGTAGCCATGAATCCTCCTTCTCATTCTTAGAAAAGTGTTTGTTTTTTCCAGTGTCTGAATCCCCGCTTTCTCTCTCTCTTAACTGTTATTTTACACTATTTGAACACTAAATTCTGTTTGATTCTTACTGGGTGGTAATATCTCTCTCTCTCTCTCTCTCTCTCTCTCTCTCTCTCTCTCTCTCTCTCTCTCTCCAAGCGTTTCCTCTGCTGTATATGTGAAGTCGCGTCTTGACCTTCGCGCTTTGACCGTCTATGGGCAACATTTTTAAATTTCAGTTAGAAGAAATGCTCTCCCCCCAGCCATTGGGGTCTCTCTCTCTCTCTCTCTCTCTCTCTTTATGAGCTGTTATTTCGTATAGGATGGAGTAGGAAATCAGCCTTCTCCCTTTCCCTTTATGGCAGCTGATTCTCATCAGTTAATGGAGGAAAATCTCTCTCTCTCTCTCTCTCTCTCTCTCTCTCTCTCTCTCTCTCTCTCTCTCAGAAATGCTTCCTCTCAGTCCATGGAAAAGATCTCCCCAACTCTCTCTCTCTCTCTCTCTCTCTCTCTCTCTCTCTCTCTCTCTCTCTACGTTGACGTTTTCCCGCGTTTTTCAGAATCGTTCCCGGAGCTGCTCTTGTTTGGTGGTTGGCGAAAGCCTTATTTCCTTGCTACTACTACTACTATAATCATCATCGAAACGGTTACTATTGTTATTACTATGGTTATTTCTGCATCATACAATTAAAATTCGAGTAAAGAAAGATGCCGTTACTAAATACCACAACAGTCTTAAGCACTTTAGAAACTCAGGTCTGGTGCATTCATTCTCTCTGACGATTGAAGAAGAAAACGGTTTGCTGTAACTGTTACCAATATATCTCCCATACCGAGGATTTCGTATCATTCACATTTTACAAGAAAGTTAATTATGTAATTATTGTTATTATATCATTTACTCCTTCTCTCTCTGCAAATGATTTAAAAAAAGTTATTCTCTATTAAGTCTACCAGTTTTCTCAGCATGAAGACCAAGTAGGCCTATAATGTCAGACTCATAATGCCTTGGGAATTGTAAGGATGTCTAGGCCTACTGTTACCACTGCTCGTTCCAGGAGGAATGCTTCTCAGTCCCCTATCATAATGTCGAGATAATAAACATATGGAAAGACAGAAATGCACATTTTGGCTGTTCAGCTTCTCCAATTTCGCTTTGCTCAGATATTACTTTGGCAAATAAATTAATATCTATTAAAATAATATCTATCCATAGACCTATGTTTTCATGGACGGAGAGCATTTTTCGTGCTTAAAGTTCAGGAATACAATTACTTTTATGAACAGAAACTATGAAACCCCTACTACCCGCGTTGGGGGAAGTGCCAATCAGTGCACCTAACGCGTTGCACTGAAAGCATTAATAAAGATTCTTTGCAGTTCCCATTCGACTCATAGCTGCAACCCCTTTCCTTACAACTGTTTCAAAGTGCAACTGCAAGATTTTCCTCTTGTTGCACCTTTCAAACCCATTTACTCTTAAATTTTACTTTCAGCACTTGGCCTTTGGCCTAAATTTCATAATTCAACTCATTCTTTGAAATTCGGTAGCGAAGTCAACCGTACTTATTCTCTGTAACTGCAATTTTCTGTATAACAACCAGAGAATGGTTGTCAAGAGCCATTT
>NC_087216.1:21146576-21151576 GCF_015104395.2 Macrobrachium nipponense | reverse complement strand
AGCTTCACAACACCTTATGCCTTCCCAAGGCCTTATCAGTAACCTGAAGTTATTTCGAGATAAAAACAAAATCTTATCAGACGCCATCAGGTTTGATTTTTCTTCCTTTGTATGTGACACAAGCGCTCAGACTAGCATTGAGATAATAATAATTATCTCAAACCCATAACAGGGTAACTACTTCCCAGTACATATTTGGAGTCGTTCCGGAGCTGTGCAACTGTGAACTGTGAACTGTGACCCACCCTGCTTCTTCTATCTCTTCCATAGAAAAAATATGGATGAGCTATTTGCCTTCTTGTCTCGTAAGAGTAGCTTTATTTTATTATCATTTTTTTTTTTCATTTTACAATTCAGTTATCATATCTTCACAACCCCATATGGGAGGGTAATGCCGTCAGTGCACCTCACGCGATGCACTGTAGGCAATACTTAATGTTCTTTGCAGCGTCCCTTCGGCACCTATAGCTGCAACTCTTTCCGTTCCTTTTGCTGTACCTCCGTTCATATTCTCTTTCTTCCATCTTACTTTCCATCATCTCCTAACAATTGTTTTCACAGGGCAGCTGCTTTGAGGTTTCCTCCTGTTAGCCTTTTAAGTCTTTTTACCCTCAATTTCCCTTTCAGTGCTGAATGACCTCAAAGGTCCCGGTTTTTGGCCTTTGACCTAAATCTTATACTTCATTTCTTTATCTCTTTAGAAGCACGTTTCGTCTCGTTTCTGTCAACCATATCCGCAGTTTAATTTTCTAAAATTTATAATTCATTATTATCATTTTTTGGTAGTGTTATTACCCTTATAAAATTCTAAGACCATTTTATTAGACCATTTCAAGAGTTAAGCCTGGTTCAGTTCTTCCAAGACAAGGCTGTTCAGTTAATGTATAACAAGTTTCCACTGAAGAATACTATAAATAATTAGTTTTTGTCGTTTCTTTATATGTAATACACGTAAAATCGAAAACAATCTACAAACACATCTATTCTTCCTTTGAAGCACATAAAGAGAATCAAGCATCCCTTTTTAAGAGGGCCTTTTGATACATAAAAATCACTAATATCAACTTCAACGACAAATAACAAAAGTCGAAAATAACGCACGCATTGAGAACCACAATAATGTATCGGTTGGCACGGACAAACTAATGCATGAGTGGCTGCCTTCAATCGGCTCAAAGTTGCTCCCAAAAATGTGAGATGGACCCCCAAATTACTGAAAGAGGTTGTCGCAAAAATAACATAGCATTGACCCTTAAACTAACGTATGAGATGACAGTTAAAATAACATAAGAATTGACCATCAAAATAAAGCACTGTGAACCCTTAAAATAAAACATAAGTTGTCCTTGAAAAGGGCTTATAAGTTGACCTGAAAATTACTTAAGACTTGAACTTGACAATGACTTATGACTTGACCCTGAAAAGGACTTATACACTAAACTTGAAAAGGACTTATACGTAGACAATGAAAGAACTTATCAGTTGTCCTAAAAAAAAAAAACTTGAGTGACCTTGAAAAACACTTGTGAGTTGCCCTTAAAAGAACTTATGAGTTGACCTTAAAAAGAGTTGTGAGTTGACCTTGAAAAATAATTTGAACTGACCTTGAAAGAACTTATAAGTTGACCTTGAAAGGATATAGGAAGCAACCATGGAAGAAAAGAAACACTTTAACCCAAAAAAGAATATATTTAAAACAACCTTACAGGACCTAAAAAAAAAAAAAAAAAACACGATTTTACCCAAAATAGTGCACGTATTGCCTCCCCCCGCCATCCTCCCAAAAAGATAACGCATGGGTCCGCCCGGAATGGAGGCTTTAAATTACCGCAATCTCGATGCCTTCTCGAGCTGTACCCAGAACACGAAACCAATGTCTGACTCAGTAACTTGCGTACGAATGACCTCAAATGCAGCGGAGATAAATATTTTTAATACTCCTACTGTGAACCTGTTATTATTGGTAGTATTATCAGTACCTATATATATATATATATATATATATATATATATATATATTATATATATGTGTGTGTGTGTGTGTGTGTGTGTGTGTATTATATAGATATATATATATAAATATATTGTGTATGTATGTATATTTGTACGTAGTTAGGGGTCTCCATCAAAGCTTATATGCGTAGCACAAACAAACATAATTACGAGTATCAGAAAAATTACTCTCGGTGCGAACGAAAACTTTTAATGCCCTCATGATACCTTATCAGTTTACCTATCTCATATATAAAAACATTCGAAAACAAAGATATCCTTATCTCTTCTCTCGCCGGGTAACCGAATTATTTGTTATATTCCGATATGGGAGAGTGGCAAAAAATAAATAGATAAATAAATGTTAAATAAAAGATTGATAACAGATGTCAAAGGAAGATGCAGAATAATTCTTTGTTACCCTTGGATGAAAATACTCCAAATATTATTATTACAGACCTAAAACTATGAAGTATCATGATGACTGAAATAATTCAATATAAATATAATAATAAATAATAATAATAATAATAATAATAATAATAATAATATTTCAACCCAACAGCTTGTACATTCCTACGAAGTATCATTAATAATAATAATAATAATAATAATAATAATAATAATAATAATAATAATAATAATAATAAGAAAACAGGGATGATGAGGTATCAAACAACGACACACGAAGAAACACCGACGAAGTAACAGAGAGGACGGATTGGGTAGAAAAGATTAGACAATGGATGGAGCCAGATACAGAGAGAACAAAGATCCCCTCCATGAAAGCCTACAACGCCAAGAAATTAAGGGAGAAAACAAGTGAGGTCAATGAAATAATGGGCATAATACACACCACCAGTATCACAGAAACAAATAACTTGGCATATGCAGAAGCAAGATTAGTCGCAGAACTGATGGGGATACGACCACCAACACCACCAGCACAACCAACCCAACAGAAACCAAAACAGCAACCTCCTTGGAAAAGGCGCCTGGAAAAGCAAATCATGGTGATGAGATCTGACTTGAGTAAACTGAAAGAGATAGCAGCAAAACGGCTAAGAAGCAAGAAAACAAGGGAGGAACTCAACGAGAAATACAAAGTACACGAGAGGGGACTAAACAACACAATAGAAGATGTAAAACAGAGGCTTAAGACCAAAGCACATAAGATCCAACGGTACATGAACAGGAATAAGGGATACCAACAGAACAAACTATTCGGAACTAACCAGAAAAGACTATACAGCCAACTAAGAGGGGAAGACAACCACCAAGAAATTCTTGAAGCCGAACCAAGAAAGAGACTCTGGGAAAACATATGGAGCAATCCGGTATCACACAACAAACATGCAACATGGCTCCAGGAAGTCAAGGAAGAAGAAACAGGGAGAAAAAAACAAAGATTCACAGAGATCACGACAGACACAGTCAGACACCAGCTAAAGAAAATGCCAAACTGGAAAGCCCCAACACCCACGAATAGCATAATAACTCCAGCATTGTATCTCAAATCACCATGCACCCAAATGGATGACCACAGGAAGGACATCCTTAGTACAAAAAGACAAGAGTAAGGGAAATATAGCCAGTAACTGCAGGCCTATCACCTGCCTACCAATAATGTGGAATAATGTGGAAGTTACTAACAGGTATCATCAGTGAAAGGCTACACAACTACCTAGAGGAGACAAACACCATCCCCCATCAACAGAAAGGCTGCAGAAGGAAGTGTGGGGGCACAAAAGACCAGCTCCTGATAGACAAAATGGTAATGAAGAACAGTAGGAGAACGAAAACCAACCTAAGCATGGCATGGATAGACTATAAGAAAGCCTTCGACATGATACCACACACATGGCTAATAGAATGCCTGAAAATATATGGGGCAGAGGAAAACACCATCACCTTCCTCAAAAATACAATGCGCAAATGGAATACAATACTTACAAGCTCTGGAATAAGTCTAGCAGAGGTTAATATCAGCAGAGGGATCTTCCAGGGAGACTCACTGTCCCCACTACTCTTCGTAGTAGCCATGATTCCCATGACAAAAGTACTACAGAAGATGGATGCCGGGTACCAACTCAAGAAAAGAGGCAACAGAATTAACCATCTGATGTTCATGGACGACATCAAGCTGTATGGTAAGAGCATCAAGGAAATAGATACCCTAATCCAGACTGTAAGGATTGTATCTGGGGACATCAGGATGGAGTTTGGAATAGAAAAATGCGCCTTAGTCAACATACAAAAGGGCAAAGTAACAAGAACTGAAGGGATAAAGCTACCAGATGGGAGCAACATCAAACACATAGATGAGACAGGATACAAATACCTGGGAATAATGGAAGGAGGGGATATAAAACACCAAGAGATGAAGGACACGATCAGGAAAGAATATATGCAGAGACTAAAGGCGATACTCAAGTCAAAACTCAACGCCGGAAATATGATCAAAGCCATAAACACATGGGCAGTGCCAGTAATCAGATACAGCGCAGGAATAGTGGAATGGACGAAGGCAGAATTCCGCAGCATAGATCAGAAAACCAGGAAACATATGACAATACACAAAGCACTACACCCAAGAGCAAATACGGACAGACTATACATAACACGAAAGGAAGGAGGGAGAGGACTACTAAGTATAGAGGACTGCGTCAACATCGAGAACAGAGCACTGGGGCAATATCTGAAAACCAGTGAAGACGAGTGGCTAAAGAGTGCATGGGAAGAAGGACTAATAAAAGTAGACGAAGACCCACAAATATACAGAGACAGGAGAATGACAAACAGAAAACAGAGGACTGGCACAACAAACCAATGCACGGACAATACGTGAGACAGACTAAAGAACTAGGCAGCGATGACAAGTGGCAATGGCTACAGAGGGGAGAGCTAAAGAAGGAAACTGAAGGAATGATAACAGCGGCACAAGATCAGGCCCTAAGAACCAGATATGTTCAAAGAACAATAGACGGAAATAACATCTCTCCCATATG
>NC_087216.1:21129076-21141576 GCF_015104395.2 Macrobrachium nipponense | reverse complement strand
CTCTTATCTATTCAGTTAATGATGGTTTTATTCATCGCGTTCTTATCTGTTATATCAGTTCTTTTATTCGCTGGTGAAACTAATATCCCGTCTCGTTATCTTTTTTTTTTTTTTTTTTTTTTTTTAACTTTCTCAATCTGTTGCAACATTGTTTCCCGATTGTTCATACACACACACACACACACAAATAGATTAGGAACAACTCAGTTGGGCTTATTTGTTCACGATTTTCGAAAAATACAAAACAGCTTCATTATACGAAAATATAATAGTGACGGAAATCGCTACAGAGTCCATAACTTGATAGACTATACGGGCCTTTTTAAGTGACCTAGTACTACACATATACATATCCTTCAATTAACCAATTGCTGGGAAAAAATATACTAATTTGAAGCTGCCTTACAAACTCGCTCGATCTTTTGTTTGACAGAGATCGAAAAAGGCATGTTTGAAGACGCAGCTGACTTTGACGTGCCGTTGTTGAAAGCTCTGCCTTCCCATGGTTGGTCTAAGGAAGAAGTCGTTCGAGTTGCGAGCAACGTGCTTGGAGTAGGTAAGAGAGAGAGAGAGAGAGAGAGAGAGAGAGAGAGAGAGAGAGAGAGAGAGAGAGAGGGCTCTGAAACTTGCAACAGAATGAAATAAGCTGGTGTGCGTAAGCATTAATGTGTCGCAAGGAACTCGAACGAATGGTTTAAAACGACTGAAAACTGTTTGTACTCAGATGCGAATGTCTCTCATCAGTGATTGTTTACTATTGATTATATAATGTTTCATTAACTTTCAGTTATTGTTTAATGTTAATTTTACGTACGAGTATACTAGTATTCTTGTAAGTTGAATTTTTTTTATTTATTCGATATTCACTGCGTTAGGCCTATATACGTTTTTCAGCATAACTATCGCATGGCCTGACCTCGATGTAAAACGCCTTTTCATTCATGCACAAATATCTAACCATTACTTCTTCATTTCCGTGTGTGTGTGTATCAAACACATAGTTACTGTTTACTGTTAATATTATGTAAACCAATCTGTTTGTTGATTAAATGTGTTTGTTAATTCGGTATTTTATGCGTTAGGCCTAAACACACGTCTTTCAGTTATCCGTGCTGTGTGAATCTCCTTTAATGAATTATTCCTTACGAATGAATGACAGAACACTTCAGTCAATAATAATAATAATAATAATAATAATAATAATAATAATAATAATAATAATAATAGAAGTAGTGGTAATAGTAGTAGTAGTACTAGCAGTAGCAGTGATTATTTACGCATGAATGTCAGCACACTTCAATAACAATAATAATAATAATAATAATAATAATAATAGTGAATGCCAGTATTTTTAAATAATAATAATAGTAATAACAGAAGTAGTAGCATTGATTATTATTATTATTATAATAATTATTACCACACACCGCCGCCCATTCCATTTCCCCAAGGCAAATACGACTGGAGGGAAGGCAAGATCTCCGGAGGGGCCTTCGCGGGCTCCGACAAGTCCTTCACGGCCCTTCTGGTGGAGATGTTTGGGCGTTACAGCTTCGCCAACCCACTCCACGCCGACATCTTCCCAGGGGCGCGCAAGATGGAGGCGGAGATCGTCCGGATGACGGTCAGCCTCTTCAAGGGCGACGGGCAACACTGCGGTTGTGTGAGTCATTTATTCATCCCTATCGAGTCGCGTTTTTCGAAACCTTGGCGAGGAAAAGTTGTTTAAGAAGCTGGACAGCTACGTCAGAGTTGAGACTATACAATGATGAGATAAATGAAATTAAATGAAACGAATTGTTTAAGAAGCTGGACAGCTACGTCAGATGAGACTTAAAAAAAAAGATGAAATTCAAAAAAATAATTATAAATTAAACAGAAAGGAGTGGAACTAGAGAACCTTTAGCACCATCTACAGTCTTCCAGCCCTCAGAAATTAAAATTCCCTAAAATTTCTCTATACGTATGTGTGTGTGTGTGTGTGTGTATATATATACATATATATATATATATATATATATATATATATATATATATATATATATATATATACACACACACAAAAACGAATCCTCTACGCGGTTCAAAATGATTCTAAATCCAGCCCTCGCACTTGCAGTGATCAGCCCATTTCTTGCTGAAGTAATAAATAAAAGGAAAAAAACAGTTAATGATAGTGATATTACACTACTCTTCTGGGAAGAGGACTGACCTACCACTATACTTGACAAATACCTCTCTCTCTTTTTTTATTATTTAAGAATGATCTGGTGTCGCTGATTTTTTTTTTTTTTTTTATCGACTAACACTGATTTGGTGTCGCAATACCGAAGGTCACTGACCGTAGCAGTGGTAGAGGTCATGATCAGAAGTATGGAAGAGAAAAAAATTAAATAAGGTCAATATAACTATAGAACATATAGGTCCAAGGCAGTCCGTAACTATGGTAAGGTGTAAAAGGGGAGTTGGGGGACTGTCGTGGACCTCAGGACTCATTATTATCAATGAATTTTTAAATCCATCTACGGGGGTATTTCCTCATAACTTTGCATTACCCAATCTGCATCTTGCATAAAGACCTAGATATTCTGAAGCCCAAATAAGCAAGAAAAAGAAGTAAGATACAATAAATTGTATAAAAAATTCAATTTATTCATAAGATCTACGCAGAATGTTAAAAAAATTCTTTAAATAAATAAATCATCATTGACTTTTAAAGACTAAGCATTTAACGAAAGAGAGCAAGAAAGAGAAGAAGGACAGCCAAGAAAAATGAAATACAAAAAAAAATAATTTAAATCTATTCAAAACCTACGCAGAATGTGAGAAATATAAAAATTTAATAAATCATTGACTTATAAAGTCTAGGCATCTACATAGTACTGAAAAAGAGCAGAAAAAAATTAAGACAGAATTAAAAGAAATCATTTCAATTTATTCATAAGACCTAAGCAAATATATACAAAAAGAAACAAAATTCTAATCATTTACTTATAAAAACGAGTCATCTAGTACTGAAAAAGAGCAGAAAAAAGTAAGAGAGACAAAAAATGAATTAAAAGAATAATATCAATTTATTCCTAAGACCTAAGCAGAATATATACAAAAAGAAAAAAATTATCATTTACTTATAAAGACTAGGCATCTAGTACTGAAAAAGAGCAGAAAAAAATGAAAACAGACAAAAAAGGAATTAAAAGGAATCATTTCAATTCATTCAAAAGACTTAAGCAGAATATTTGAAAAAGGATAAAATAAAATCATCATTACAGTCGACGCATAAGATCTACGCAAAATAACCATTTTTTAATCTGCCATTTCCCCTCGTACAGCGCCTACCTTTTTCCCCTTCCATAGCGAATCTTAAGAATCTATTTTCCATGTCTCACGAGCGAATCACTTTTATCCTTCCTCTCAAGTCGACAACAAACTCTCCCTCAACCCCAATACCGCCCCCCCCCCCCCCTCCCCCCCCCCCCCTTTTTTTTTTTTTTACTGATTCATCGAAGGCCAGCACAGATCAAGCTAAGGCAGCGATGACCTTCGGGCGAGAGAATAATTTCCATTTTCAATCAACAACTGAAAGCTTATGGCTCGGAATTTTTTTTTATGGGCTTTTTCATTTTTACATTTTTTTGTACCCAGATTCTACTTCCATTTCCAAGCATTTTATTCTATTATATTTCTCTTACCGAAATTCTATTTCTGCTTCCAAGCATTTTATTCTATTATATATGTTTTTTCACCGAAATTCTATAGCTGTTTCCAAGCGTTTTATTCTATTATATATTTTTATACCCAGATTCTAATTCTGTTTCCAAAGCGTTTTATTTCATTGTTAATTCCGGTGCATCCTACTTGCTTCTCATTTGCATTTCTTACGTTTGAAAATCTGTGGGTGATTAAGGCAGACCATACAGGTTTATTCTCCCCGATATAATTTTTCCATCCCTTCTTTTTTCTTTTTCCTCGTGTACAACCTAAGTGCAGTGTAACATATGATTTACATCAATGAACTATCTTTATAGCATGATCTACAGATTATCTCCATCGCATATATATATATATATATATATATATATATATATATATATATATATATATATATATATACATACATATTTTGTTTTTATTTCTCTCTCCCCTCTTCTAATACCATAGTCGTAAATATAAAAGCATTGCGTAAATCAATCTCTCTCTCTCTCTCTCTCTCTCTCTCTCTCTCTCTCTCTCTCTCTCTCTCTCTTTCTCTATTAAAATATAAAATAGAACTATTTTTTTTGCATCGACAATACCCCATCACTCCCCCCATCCCCAAAAATAACCTAACTCTGTCCCTCAACACAGCCCAATCTTCTCCTCCATAACAGCTAACATCGGGCGGGTCGGAGAGCATCCTGATGGCGTGCAAAGCGATGCGCGACTGGGGGCGCGAGAGGAGGGGCATCAGGTCACCCGAGGTCGTCATGTGTTACACGGCCCACTCGGCCTTCGACAAGGCCGCCGGAATTCTGGGCATGAAGGTCAGGAAGGTAATCAATAAGTCAATTCCTTTTTCTCTCTCATTCTGTTATTTTGGGTGAGATCTTTCTAGAGCCCCATCTGAAAGGGGTTTGCTCTTGAGCTCTTGATATTTTTATAATATATTATATATATATTTATATAATATATATATATATATATATATATATATATGGTTATATAACATCTATAAGCACATAAGTAATACATATATATATATATATATATATATATATATAATATATTATATATATATGTTGGTATGTATTCTCATCAACAATGGGAAAACCAGAATACAACGAAAATAAACGGTATAAATTATTTCAATAAATCTAAGGAGAAAACAACTAAACCTTTTGCAAAAAAGCATCTCGCCAAAATATATTGTTCGATAAGTCGAACCGAACCGTGCTGTCAAATAACCACAAGTTAATTTAACTTGAAAATAAATCTTAACCCAAAGAACAACTGAACTTCGACAACTGGCTAAACACGTATGATACGCGAATGAAAATCCTAGTAAAGCTTCTAATCATTTGGGTATTGCCAATCATAGGAGACAGTGGGACCTATTATGAGTAGGTGCAGTAATTACTATCCTAATGGGGGAACCAATCTGACTAATATCCATGGAATTAGTTGTGCGGCATTTCCTGCTTTATATATATATATATATATATATATATATATATATATATATATATATATATATATATATATATATATATAAATAGATATATGTGTGAGTGTGTGTGTAATTTAACGTCTTCGTTAACTAAGACCCTATCATACTATTAACAAACAAATAACCTCCACTTCAGTTACGACTCAAGGAAATGCAGTACTTACATGGAAGTGTCCATCTTCATAGCTGTGACTCCTCTCTCGTTTCTATTTCTTTCCAAGGTGCGAGCTGACCCCCAGACTTTCAAGGTTGACCTCAAGGCCATGAGAAGAGCTATAACGAGAAACACAGTTATGGTGAGTCATCAGTCATACATATTTGAATGCAATATATTATATATATATATATAATATATTTTATATTTTATATTATATATATATATATATATTTATGAATGTCTTTTACTGCAATACACAGTATAATATGAAGTGTTTTTACGGGCCTTTTATCTCTCCATATAATATATATATATAGATATATATATATATATATATATATATATATATATATATATATATATATATATTTATAATCACAATTGTTATTTTTATAACAGATGCATATGTCTACAAGCAAATAATAATAAATGTAATTTCAATGTCTCTCTCTCTCTCTCTCTCTCTCTCTCTCTCTCTCTCTCTCTCTCTCTCTCTCTCTCTCTCCGTAGCCCACTAATTCAAAAGAATATTTAGCGGTTTTAATCAATTATTTTCTTGTCCATACCAACTGCTTCAAATATTATATAGAAGAAATGAGGCCTTTCATATCAAACAAACACTTCACACTTTTGTTTTTCGTCTAATACTTCCATCGCCATAAAAATGTCAAGTAAAACCAACTCCTTTTTTGAAGGATGAAACTCAAATTCAATTTGACGCTTGCCAGATTATACAAGTGGAAGCGAGGATATATAGAGGCCTCCTCGGGTTCCGTCATAGGCTTTCGCTAGGGTGACTCTTACTCTTTGATCTCGCCGCCTGACCTCGGGTCACGGGGTCCGTCAGCCTCTGCAGTACTACCTCCTTCCAGAATTATCTAATTAAATAAATGCATTTCTCTGTCTGTTTTACATCTGCTTCATAGCGTTTTTTTGACGTCTACATAATGCCAATTTCATCTTCTCATTAGTAGTAGTAGTAGGAGGAGGGAGTTGCCTTTGAAGCGGCTCTTCCAGTGCCTTTGAACGTCTGCATAATACTAATTCCATCCCGTTAACGGTTGTAGTAGTAGTAGTAGTAGTAGTAGTAGGGGGAGGAGGAGGGGAGGGCGCTGCCTATGAAACGACTCTTCTATGGTTGTACCCCTCTCAATAGCAACAGTAGTAATAGATGTAAGGATCCGCCTTCGAAACGGCTCTTCCAGTGCTTCTCAACGCCTCCATAATACCCATTCCATCCCATTCATAGCAGTAGTAGCAGCAGCAGGAGTAGAAGTAGTAGTATTAGTAGTAGTAGTAATTGAAGGGATATGCCTGCATAACAACTCTCCCTTTTTCCCCCTTTTCCACAGCTGGTTGGGTCGGCTCCTCAGTTCCCTCACGGAATCATAGACGACATCGAAGCCATTGGTCAGCTGGGGCTGAGGTACGGAGTTCCAGTGCACGTGGACTGCTGCATGGGGGGTTACCTGTTGCCATTCATGGAAGCCGCCGGCTATCCCATACCTCCCTTTGACTTCAGGGTGCCTGGCGTGACCAGCATTTCGGCCGACACCCACAAGGTAAGAGGGGGTAGCGGGAAAGTTACGGTGCCACGGAGAGTCACGGTTCTTGGCTTCTGAACTTCAGTGAAGTTCCTTATTTTCTATATTTTTATGGTAACTGGAATTCCTTATACCACCCTGACAAACTCTCTCTCTCTCTCTCTAATAATACTAATGCTCTTATTTTTATCTGATTTCTCCATTATTTTGTCTGGCAGAATAATCTCTCTCTCTCCTCTCTCTCTCTCTCTCTCTCTCTCTCTCTCATAACACTATTGCCCTTATTTTTATCTTATTTCTCCATTATTTTGTCTGGCAGAATAATCTCTCTCTCTCTCTTTCTCTCTCTAATAGTACTATTGCCCTTATTTTGATCTGATTTCTCCATTATTTTGTCTGACAGAATAATAAATCTCTCTCTCTCTCTCTCTCTCTCTCTCTCTCTCTCTCTCTCTCGTCGTTCATCTTCGTCTCCTCTCATCTCTCTCTCTCTCTAATAACGCTATTATCCTTATTGCTATCTAATATCTCCATTAGTTTGTCTTGGGTAGCATAATAATTCTAGAAATATCACGATTAGAGTAATTTCTCATACAGTGACATCATACTGGGAAAAAAATTTTCATATTATGGCATACTGATTCATGCAAGTTCTCATAATGTGACATGCGGGAAAAAAATCATTTTTCTTGCTGTGACATGCTGAAGAAAGAAAGTTCTCATATTGTGACATATTGAAAAAAGAAAGTTCTCATACTGTGACACTGAAAAAAGAAAGTTCTCATACTATAACATACTGAAAAAAACACAAGCGTTCATTCCAGACTGCTATGTAATATGTGCTCTGCTTGAGACTTATCTAAACTCTCAAAAAAAAGGGAATTCGTTACACACAAAGGTAAACATAAAAATAGACGTGAAAAGAACAAGAACACATTAATAAAAAAAAAACCTTCAACATTGCAAATATGAACGTGATCTGATATGCTGGGATTGAAGGCACTAGAAAACGGTGTTTGCCTTTGGTTCAGGGAAATGAAAAAAGTAATTAAAACAACAATAAAAAATGGAATAACAACTATACAACCCTGCTTCACTTTGGGTCGGAAAAATATAAAAAAAAGTATAATGAAAAAAAAAATTACAACAGGAAAATGAGAGACAGAAAAGAAAGTAGAACATAACAAAAAATTGACGTCCTGGAAAACAGGAGGAGGAGGAGGAGGAGGAGGAGGAGGAGGAAGTGGAAGGCAACGCGAACGAAGAATCGCGGCGGGGCGAAGACAGAGCTAAGAAGGTGATCAATAAAGTGGTAAGGATTCAGCTGCCGCGAGACGAGTTTCTCAGAGAGAGAGAGAGAGAGAGAGAGAGAGAGAGAGAGAAATGCATAATATCTCTCCTCTTCCTTCCCCTCCTCCTCCACCTCTCCCCACTCTTGATGTCAATGCAAGACAGAAGCTGCAGTATTCTCTTTTCAAAAGGTTTCGTGTTTTTCCACCTCTCTCTCTCTCTCTCTCTCTCTCTCTCGAGCACACAGCCTTCAAAGACATCTGGGTTCAAATGTCTTGTTTTGCTCCACTTAGTTTTTTGTGTTGTTTTCTTTTATTTTTGATCGATTACTATGTTTTTTTCTTCCTCGTTTCTGAGGTCGGTCTAGAAGTGTTCGTTTTTTTATTTGTGTACAAGCTTAGCGTTTTTTATTTCTTTCATTCTTTTTGAATCGTTAAAGATTCTGTTGCATTCCCTCGTTCTTCGTCTTTTGTTCGAGTTGAAGAGTTTTTTTTTTTTTTTTTTTTTTTTATCAGTGCATACGGTATGTTTTCTTCTTTTTTCATTTTGTTGGAAGTTCTTTTTATCCAAACTCCCTCTCACTCTTTTATCAGTGTACGTTTTCTTCTTTTTCCATTTTGTAGGAAGTTCTCTCTCTCTCTCTCTCTCTCTCTCTCTCTCTCTCTCTCTCTCTCTCTCTCTGGATGGTTGAAAATTTTAATTTTTCTTCCCTTGTTCCTATTCTCTGGCTGACGGGAAGATTTTGAATAATGTATATAATACTTTTTTCCACTTGATGTGGCTGTAGGTTGGTTCAGAGTTAGCTGGCTGCCTTATGCCAGCAATTGAATAATGTATATGGTGCTTTTTCCTGATGTGGTTGTGGGTTGTTTTAGTTTAGGCGGGCTTATGCCAGCACTATCCACTGCTCTATGGCGTCCCGTAAGTGTGGTCAAGTATGAAAAGGACCAAGAAGTCTTTCGTGGACTGCTGGTCTCTTTAAACCAACAGAGATGACAGAGATAGACAGAAGTGCAAATGGTTTCCAAAACGTTCCAAAACGTTTCCTGACGCCTCGGGAGATCTGCCACTGAACGCTCCAGCCATTTAACATCTAAGAGTTACCTTTCTTGAAAGGCAGTGAGTCAGTAAACCATTACATGTGAATGCAAATGTCACAGAAGCACATATGAGATTTGTAGTGAGTTATCTCCTCTCAGTTAAAATTATAACCTCACACTGTTTCCTTCCAATGATCTAAGGAATTTCGAAAGCCAGTTGTTCGCTGGGTTCCTCGACCTTGCGTTTTGACATTGCAGTTAAATGTGCAAATTATGTTTGACGAGGAGAGATTTGTCTAGAAAATAATTTATTTATTTATAGCTTTTCTTTATATTAATCTTTGTCACTTTATTCCCAATTTTCTCAGGTTTCACATATGGGCATTCTACTCCGGCGAATACTGTTTGACACATCAGTAGCCTTATAAGTTTTATTAATAATAATAATAATAATAATAATAATAATAATAATAATAATAAATTAACTAACTCCAATGACCTCAGATCAGCTGCTTAACCTCATTCATTTTATCCTCCGATCTCTCAGTACGGAAACGCCCCAAAGGGCTCGAGCGTGATCATGTACAGCAGCCCAGAGTACCGCCATCTCCAGTATTTCGTGACTTCTGATTGGCCCGGGGGCATCTACGCGACACCTACGATACCGGGGTCCAGACCGGGAGGTAAGGTCAGAGCAAGGCCAATGTATTGGCCTTGGGTCAGAGAATGAGTAAGTAGGTCACAAAGGCACGCCTACCATTTTGGATTTCAATACAGTGGTCATGCCGGAATTAAGACAGGAAAGTGAGGTTTATGATGAGCAGAGGCACCTATGCGACTAGAACCAAGATTAACGTCGAAGATAACCCGGTAAGCTTCATAAACGTGAGTTTCATCTGTTTATCTACTGGGCTGCTTCCAGACTGGGAGGTTGGAAGGTGAGGTTAATGAATGCAGCAGCACCCTACTGACATTTTCAGAGCCCAGATCCTGTGTGGGAGTTGGAGTCTAGGCTATACGAGGTAAGCTTACGAACGGAGAGGCCTCTGAGGTTTATAACTATTTGGAGCTCCTCACAGTGCTTTTCACATAAGTGCAGTTCAAAGGCCTCTGAGGTTTATAACTATTTGGAGCTCTTCGCAGTGCTTTTCACATAAGTGCAGTTCAAAATTAAGTGCAGTTCAAAGGCATCTGAGGTTTATAGATGTTTAGGTCTCCACACAGTTGCTAAAGCACCGGAATCTAGACCAAGATATAAATAAGGTTAGTGAAAGAAAAAGCACCTGGAGTTCCTTGACGTTTAGGCCTCAATGCACTGACTGCAGTGCCGGGATCTAGACCAGGAGGCAAGCTATGAACGCAGAGGCCTCAGGGGTTTATAAATGTTAAACCTCTACACACTGACCACATAACGAGGCATCTGGGATTTATAAATGTTTAGCCTCTACAAAGTGATCATAATACAAGAATCTAGACCCCAATGTAAACTAAGAATGCAGAGGCACCTGGGGCTTATAAATGTTTAGGCCTCTACACTGACCACAGTACAGGAATCCGGACCAGGACCTAACTTTAGTGAATACAGAAGTATCTGAAGTTCATAAACATTTAGGTCTCTACAGAAAGACTCCAATAATGGAATCTAGACCAAGAGGCCAGGTTGCTGAATGCAGAGGCATCTTTGTGACATTTATAGTACCGAGATCCAGGTAAGGAAGCAAGGTTTATGAATGTAGGGACAGCTACAGGGCTCTACAATGCCAGTATCCAGAGGAAGAAAGAGAGGTCTCTGAATGCAGAACCAGGGATCTAGACTGGCAGCTAAGTTTATAAATGTCGAGGCCTCTGTAGAATAATTGCTGAAAAGTCTCTATGCAATGCCAGTGACACTGGGATCTAGACTAGGAAATAGGTTTCATAGACGCAAAACCCTCTAGGGAACGCCTACAGTACCAGGATAGCAACCGGTAGAGGCATCTATAGGACATATTACACACACACATACAGACACGTATGCACACATATGCATATAAATGAATCACGAAAATTTGGAACGAGATGTATATATACATATATTTACATATACTATATATGGATATACATAAAGATATATTTGGGAGAGAGAGAGAGAGAGAGAGAGAGGAGAGAGAGAGAGAGAGAGAAGAGAGAGAGAATCACAAAATAAAAGTAAATTACCCAGATAAATGTGGGCGCAGAGGGGCGGAGAGGGAGAGGCTGTTGCCAGGTAGCCATTAATTATGAATATATGGAAGCCTCGGGGAGAGAGATACAAAAGTTCACTCATAATGAAGAAAGAGGAGGAGAGAGAGAGAGAGGGGGGGTGGGGGGGGAGGGAACGCGTCATCTCTCCTTCTGTAGGTGGAACATAGGGGTCGAACGCTGTATCCAGTTTGAAATCTTATCCTTCATACGCATTTCAATTTAGCTTTGTATTCCTTCTTTATTACTATGAAGTTGAATGTTATTGATCGCTAACTGTACCTCCTTTACGATTTATAACTTGGCTCTGTATTCATTCTGTAGCCACCCCTAAGTTTGATGCTATCGATTGAACACCATATACTGTATTTCCTGTGGCATTTACTAATTTATTCACTTTGAAATGTTAGTAGTGGATACTCTATTAAATTTGGCAGTGTTTATTTTTTAATACTATGACACTATCGAAATTCCATTTAAAATAAGTACACCATCTACATTAAAAAACAAGCATACTGTATTCATTTCTAAACAAAAAAATAGTATTCTACTCTATATACTTTTGAATTAAGCTCTTTAAACTTAACACTGTATTCTGTTAAATAAGCCCTGTATTCGCCTTTAAATACATCCAGTATCTAATTTTGACTTTAACACTGTACTCCGTATTAAATAATTTAACACTGTACTCCGTATTAAATAATTTAACACTGCACTGCACTCCGTATTAAATCATCTAACACTGTACTCCGTATTAAATAAGCACTTTATTCCCTTTCAAATTTCACTCGATGATAATTTATTTTGTAACTGAAAATTTGTTCGCTGGGAATCAGCGCTTCCATTCTTAAATGTAATACTTTCCCCTTTAGATTTATGTCTGCTATTCACTTACAATCTCACATTCTCGCCTGTTCTTCGCGCGTGACGAGGCTAATTATTTTTACGACATTTTAAACACTCACGAACCACTGACCTTCCCGACCCAAGTTCGAATCTCGGTTTAAATGGACCGTTTTCCTCATCATTTCCTTCCAAAAGAA
>NC_087216.1:21109076-21124076 GCF_015104395.2 Macrobrachium nipponense | reverse complement strand
TTAGTCACTGATAGAAGCTATTAAACTAAAGGTTTTCTGCTGTGTTTTGAATTGAAATGATTATACTCTGTTTTTTTTTCATCTGTCCATCCGCATGTGGTGTTTTTGTATGGTAACACTGCGTCCCGGGCTTTAGATAGTTACATTCAGCTAACATTCAACGATTATAATAATATCCTATTTCGAATATTAACGGTGTAATTCGCATACAGTAAATTATTAAAACACTTTTCAGTTACAAATGTACACCCAGATATCCTTTTATTTACCTAAAACTTACAATTAGCGTAACTATCTAAAGCCCGGGACGCAGTGTTACCATACAAAAACACCACAGGCGGATGGACAGATAAAAAAACAGAGTATAGTCACTGATAGAAGCTATTAAACTTAAGGTTTTCTGCGGTGTTTTGAAGTGAAATGATTGGTCACTGATAGAAGCTATTGGACTAAAAGTTTTCTGCTGTATTTTGAAGTGAAACGATGGAACACTGTTTCATTGCTTAATTCCTTCGGAAGGCAGTGACAGTGAAGGGATTCACTAATTACTCTTGAACACGTAAATTTATGCACGACTCGGATCATCTCTTGGCTCTATCTGTGGATGTAAGTTCGGTGGTAAAAAAAAAAAAAAAATGACGTTAAGGGTCCCCTTAACTAAAATTCACACTAAACATAGATTATGGTGCAAATCTGAAATCAGCACAAGTCAGGTCAGGAAATAAAAATACAGAACTCGTAACAAAAGCGTAGGCCTACCTCGTCAACCAGCCGATTCGGAAATGGAATGTAAACGAAATAACGAATTTTGCAGCTTATGGCACTAATGAAGTATAAAATATACGATAGTATACGTAAACCATCAAATATTCCATACTTCATTTGTATAATAGCTATGTACACTTGTAAAAGTGACTTTTCATTCACTTTGTTTTGTTAAGTATTTAATTGCTTTTTAATTTATCTTTATTCATTTATCAGTACGTATATCTTTACTTGTTTCACAAAGACATTCTGTTCTATAAAAGCGTTCTGACCAAGTTTAAACCTTTCACAAATTACAAGTGACCGTTGATTCACTCCGAAAATAATATTCATATCCATTATGAGTCTACTTCGATGAATCATCACTGACTCCGAGGTCGCTGATCATCCGGTGATTAGCGTCACAAAAGATGATCGTCAGCCTGGTTGCCTCTTGTCTAGGTAACAGCTGTCAATTGGACAACCTGCGCGGGGGGGGGGGGGGGGGGGGGTGGTGGGGGGTTGGAGAAGGGTGGGTAGGTGGATCGATAGGTGGGAGGTGGGGTGGAAGGGTTCCGATTGGTAGCCTCAGTCAGTACCGGAATCACTAAGAAATATATATATATATATATATATATATACTATATATATATATAATAAATATATATAATATATATATATATATATATATATTATATATATATATATACATATATATAGGTATATATATATATATAATAATTCTTCCTAAATTGCAGAAAAGAATCCACCCCTATTCTTTGTAAACATGTCATGGCGATGGATCTACAGAAAACACCTAGTCCCATATTTAAGAAAAGTACACAAGACCAGCGCCATATTTATATCATTATTAGTACAGAATACTATACAATGTCAACATTTGCACAATTTGATTTTTATTTATGAAAGTCTGCACCGTACTTTTATATATATATATATATATATATATATATATATATATATATATATATATATACATATATATATGTATATACTAATAATTCTTCATAAATTGCAAAAAAAAAAAAACAGAAAAGAATCCACCCCTATTCTTTGTAAACATGTCATGGCGATGGATCTACAGAAAACACCTAGCCCCATATTTGAGAAAAGTACACAAGACCAGCGCCATATTTATATCATTATTAGTACAGAATACTATACAATGTCAACATTTTGCACAATTTGATTTTTATTTATGAAAGTCTGCACCGTACTTGATATTTTGTATATTATTTAACTCCGTTCTTATATTGCTTTTCATATAGGCCTATGGTCTTTGCTGGACCCTTCCAGTGATCATTACCTCCATGTGTGTGTTAAACAACTGCTTTAATTGAAACAAATTCCCTAAAAAAATCTTTTTCCACGTCCATCCAACATCCACTTCTTTAGTCCAAAGACTATTAATTACTAATAAATCATAATAATTATTATATTATTAGGTTTTGTTGAATGTTATTGCTGCCAAATTCAACACAACCTGTTTAAAAGAGGGCCTCCTGCCATATTATGATTTTGCTTACGAAAAAACGGACTTATTTAAAAAATATATCTTAAAATGTAAATGTTATATAAGGAAACAAATGCTGTCATGATGAAGCTAACAATACGAGAGTACTATTGTAAATATTCACTAAACTATAAGATTTCCCTATTGATAAAAATGTATATAGATCTGACTCCGAAACAGAAACGTAACGCTATTTCAACTGCCTCGCTCTGGTGAAAAAAATCAATATGGCAAAGTATAATGTTTTTTTTTTATAATATATATTTTATCTTTTGTGATGCAGACCTCATACTTTGATACCGCTCCAATAACCTAAATTTCAAAACGCTTCCAGCTCCAAAAACAAGTTAAGTACAAAGCTAAGCAGCATTTTTAAAAACCTATTTACAACGCAAGTAGAAATGCATCCTTTTTAACACCTGTTGTAAAAGATGAAGAAAAAAAAATCCATCCTAACGTGTGGCTAACTGAGAGAGACAGAACTTGCATGAAAACACGGTAACATACATAAATAAAGAGAGCCACGAAGGGCGTGTTCCATGGACGGATGAGAGAAAAAAGATCGTTCTTGCACGTGAGAGAAATAAGGTGAAATGAGACTATAAAAAGAAGGGCGTGATAAAGCACGAGAGAAAAGCACACGCACGAAAAGGGTCCGGATGAAATAAGGAGAGAAACGAAGGGCGTGCTAAGATTACACTTCTCGTTCTGTGATGTGGCCCACGAGGTGGGGTGGTAGTGGTGGGATCCTCACTCTCGGGAGGTGAGAGAGCGAGGGGGGAGAATAAAAAATCGCGAGCGCGGTGAGAGAGAGAAAGAGAGAGAGAGAGAGAGAGAGAGGTGGGGAGAGTGATTTGGTAATGCTGGGGAGGGTAGGAATCGCATTACACACACACACACACGCCGCAAACGGAAAATGAGGAACTCCGAGGAAAAAGGAAGAGCAAAAGGAGAGAAGAAGAAGAAGAGAGGATGTAGAACTAAAGAGGCTTTGGGATGAGTTCACATTTCTGGACAAAACGCGCTCACCGCTGCTAAGATTTTTGGCGGGTCCGAAGGTACGCGCGCACACACATACACACTCACACACATAAGCCCGCCCGCGCGCGCTTATGTACATACACACACACGCACACACATTTAAGAGTTGCTGCTTCTCACCGCAATATGTAAATGAATTCCTGACTTGGATTGTCATTGATTATCAAATCCCGCGCTTTCAGCGAAACTCCCCCTTTACAGGACACGTCCTTCCATTCTGTTGTTAAGATAAGAATAAGTGATTGCTATCTCCCGCAGTTCGTACTCAAGCACAGGAGAGGAATGAAGAGAAAAAAAGAAAAAGAAAAAAATGGGGGCCTCTTGTCACCATTGGACATGGGTTGCCCTTACGCAGCTGATAATGAGGGGTGTCTTCCAGATGCAAGATGATGCTAGAATTGTAATGGAATGATTCGAGTTGCCATATTTCGTTTTTTATAGTGCGGATTTCTTAAAAAATTAATAGATAAATACTGTAACTATGGCTATTTCTATTTAAACAAGCATATAATAATTTAGGGAATAGTTTGAAATATAGTCTGGTAGCTACGAACAGGATCCCTTCGCCGTAGCATCGCCAATTTTTGATTAGTTATCGTCTTTTCACGCCGCCATCAACATAAAGCGCGCGCGCTTACATTAGCATAAAACAGAATTCGGCGCGTCTCCTTTTCACGCTCGCTAAAGCAGTGCATTCGTAAGAGAAAAAAAGGTAAAGAAGAAGAATACAAGAAAATGCCAGCGAGAATGGAAGGATGAATCCTCCTCTCCTTCCTGCAAAACCTCGGAGTAGCATCTCAAAAGACATGTAAACGACGTTCTTTCAGGAAGCAGAGAAGACGACAATTGTCGAAACTGCTTTGCTAGTGCTAGTCACCCCATCCCCATCCCCATCACACCCCCATTCCCCATCCCTCCCACCACCCCCAACACACAAACATTTGAGCCGCGTACTCCAGCCTATGACCTGCTTGAATCAATAGCAGACTTAAAGCCCCTTCACCCCCCAACCCCACCCCTATCCAACTCCTCCTCCCAAGAATATCCTCCTCAACTCCCATCTCGCCCTCCACCGGAACTACCACCCAACCGGTGGTAAAACCCTTTCTCTCCATGGGTAAACCCTCCCCAACCCCAAGAAGGACCAACCCCTCCCAAAACCAAGCTACGAACAGCGGTTCTTTTTATGCGGCAGTGTTGCCATATTAGCCGTTTTGTGGCTACATTCGGCTATTTTCTGTCTTCTTGGTGGATAGCGTTTGGTTGACGACTGGCTAATTATCCTAATCACACTGCTCAGCACAAATGAATTTTTCATCTGCAGTGACTTTTAATTTATGGCAAGATCATATTTTCATATTTATGAATTTAAAAAATTAAAATAAGGCAAATTACACGGACCACTGTACACGATAGTACTAATGGCAAGGGACGCGAGAACACCGCTAGATTGCCATGTCTTACATCCCCAAAAATGCCTCTTCTAATATCTTTGTGGTCTCTCTCTCTCTCTCTCTCTCTCTCTTGCTAGCTTGCGTGCGCGCAAAAGAAAACGACCCAACGAACTAATAAGCTTGCTCTCTCTCTCTCTCTTTCTCTCACAAACATTTAATCCTTCCCTTTCCCAAGACTCGACTCAACGTACTCATAAATTTATGGTCTCTCCTCTCTCTCTCTCTCTCTCTTCTCTCAGAAACGACATACAACTCCCACAGAAAATTTGCATTTTTTTCTCTACCTCAAGAACAAGAAATGAACACGACCTGATAAGCATTCTCTTCTCTCTCTCTCTCTCTCTCTCTCTCTCTCGCACGAGAAATGGCTACCATCTGCTAAGCATCCCCCACCCTTCTCTCTCTCTCTCTCTCTCTCTCTCTCTCTCTCTCTCTCTGACTGGACGGATGTATATACGATGTCTCCATTTCTCAAACCTGGAAATATAGGCAATAGTTGTGACAAAAAAAATCTTGCTTGAGGAACAGCATACGTTCCAGCGCCTTGATTGATTGAATGATTGGCTGATTGATTGAATGACTGATTGATTGATTGATTGGCTTTCTGTCGATTTGACGTCATGAATCACGACAGCAGAGGTCATCGACGCGGTCGACTACACACGAGAAGACGCGTTACGAGACTGAAGCAAAAGCAAAGACAGAAAAAATTAAATATTAGAAGAATAATTGTAACGAGAAAGTCGTACAATAAAATTACATTGCAATGTCACTAATGATATTCCTAAAAGCACTTTGGCATTACACACACACACACACACACACACACACACACACACACACACACACATATATATATATCTATATATATATATCTACTATATATATATAATATATATATATTATATATATAGTATATATATATATATATATATATGTGTGTGTGTATATATATACATATGTCTGAAACTGAATGGTATCTAGCGGAGAAATGTTACAAATCGTATTAATGCACAGAGCAATGCGTATGTATATATACGTACTACGTATGATATATCCAAAAACAATTCTCGAATTGGGAATAAAACTTTCAGAAGAATAATTTAGAAGTCATATGGTAACAGAGTTAGAATGATGAAAAAAAAAGGGGAAATCGCCACAACTATAGAAGTGGAAGACCTAGTATACTAAGGCCTAAACCTAGACCTATAGTATAACTGATGAGAACGACGAGACGGGAGACCGTGAGACTCGTAGGAGGAAGAAGCTCAGGAAGGACGCGATTGGCTGGATTTCACAGAGGTCCTTTTGCGTCACACACGGCACTGGAGGCGTTGATGACGAATTTATTGATCTTATCACTTTTGCAATGTGACGGCGAATAAACATAAGCGGCAGTTCGTAATGGCATAGGCTATCCTGGACGCACGAGGTTAATCGATACTGAAACTGGCACGCCCTTAAAAGCACTGGTCACAAACGTCATCCAGTTTATGCTCACTTAGCGAGTTATGCCACATTCTATGTTATTTCGAAGTCACGTCAGATACCACGGAAATCGGCCATTTCACCACATCAGGGTTTGGAGATTTTTTTTTACGTAAAAAACATAGTTTTCCGGAATTATTACATGTTTTTTTACATTAGCCCTCACAGCGTCAGACGTCTGACGAGTTCTTACTTGAAAACGAGCTTGCAACAAACTTTATAGTGGTCTTATACTAGCGGAAATATGTCACACGTAGGTCCACAAGCTATCAAAAAAAAGCCAAATTTTTCCAATTTCTCTCCTTCCGTTGTAAATCAACTAACTCCTTCCCTTTTTTACAGCTATTTCCTTCTCCTAATCGCAACTACACATCTGCTACGATTCTGTAAAAAATAAAAAATGAAAATATAACACTATCGAGACGCTCAAGACATCTTCGTTAGGAGCGAACTTCTGCATATGCCACCTGCACTGGTAATTTAAAACACCTGTCTTTACAATATGCGTACTACATTATTTCTATGGAAGTATTTTTATTTTTACAGGAACACCCAGCATTTCTGCCGACATTACTCTCTCATAGACAGTTTTCTCATCTTACATTTTCGTTAATAAAATATTTATTATGTCTTGCTTATATAGGACCACGTGTTACTTTGGTGTGATGATACTGGAATAAGTTGTTTGAAACCAATACAGTGTCCATAAAGTTCCAGTACCATTCTGAGCAATTAATACTTGTAATAGTACTGGGACTATGGACACCCTGTATAAGCTTCTTCAGTTTAAAAAAAAAAAATTAAAATATGAGATTATGCATCCCAAAAAATTATAACAGGACTAACACTAAAAGGGAAAAATTGGAGTGTAAATCAAGGGGAAAAAAGGAGGGGGGGAGAACACACACACACACACAAAATGAACTTCACACCAACGATAAAATGACCAATGAGTTTAGAACATACGAAAAAGGGAGAACTGGATTCCACAACACAGAAAATGGGAAACATAAGGAAAATAGGACTTCACGTCAAAATGATAAATGATAATAATGGACTTTACACCAAAGAAAAATAGCAACATATGAACTTTACACCAGTAGAAGGGAACATTTTGGACTTCATGCACCAAATATAAAGAAAAAAATGGACTTGGCACCAAATGAGAGTAAGAAAAAAGCAACAAACCCAATTTCATAAAATCTCAGTTACGTCAGGAAGCATAATCCTTCTGTTTGCTTTGAAGATCAAGTTAAAATTTAAATAATCTGGTGTATAAACCTTCTGATGACTGTTTAAACTCGCTAGGTAAAATCAATGCATACACCTTGCAACAGATCCTGTGAGCGTCGATCGGTAGCAAGTATGAAATTATTTTACTGATATAGGCAGTCTTCATATTACGAATTACAATATTTCATAAATAAAACGATTTCGCTGTTCTTAGTACTATTTCAGTATTGTCTTCCAATGTGTTCTCTTTTAAAGCAGAAAGTTAATAACATTTATCTGTAGGAAAACAATGAGCTTCGGAAACAAAGCATTCGCATCCTCATTATCTTCATAATTACTTGTAGAAAATAACGAACTAATCGTTCAAAAAACTACGTTAGTATCCTCTTGTTTTAGAAATTCCGATGAGTGTTCAAAATTCTGTATCCTCGGAATAATGTTTGGGGTCACTGATTTATGTTTTGACGAAGTCAATATATGACATATCAGTCATCCCTTCATTGACCCTATTTCGTATCTCTGACCTAGGCCTAGTTGCGGTGTGTTGGGCCGCTCTCCTGTGTCATGGCTTCTCTGGCTACACAGATGCAGCGAGGAAGATCGTCAAGGCAGCTAGAACCATAAAGACGTTGTGAGTTACTTTAGATGTTTGGAGCTTGAATAATGCCAGAAATGTTCCATTCAGGGTCAAATATGACCGATATAAAGCTTTAAATTAAAACGTTCCGGTTGCTCTTCAAGTCATACGAGCAATAGTTCATTCCGGGAACTTATAAGTATGAACATACTGCAGACGTTTGGCTTGAATGTGTGAGCAATAATCCGTACATGGGTGTGACCAATACTCCATACATTGGCGGACGTATATAATGTATTCCCTTAAAAGTAAGTTAGATTTCTTCATCTCAATTATGAGTAACTTCAAACTGCAATTGCTCTAGACGTATGCATCCTAAATTGTTTACACATACAGAAGAAATATTCTAGGCAGGTAGGCATAAAACCAATATAAAGCTTTAGACGTTTGCATTGACAACCCAGACAGAAAAGGATAACGACACTAAAAAGCTTTAGTTGAGTAGCCAAGGAAAATTAAAAGCCAACGAAATAACGTAACAGATTGTAGGGTAGGCCTATCAGTTTATGATCCTTTTGCTCTCTCGTCCTTAATGTTAATGAAGACATAATTGTGAATGGGGTAGATGAAGTTATTTATCGGACATATTTTAATAGCTATTCATATTGAAGAATAGCATTCTTTGCCGGATTCTATGCTTTAGTAGAGACATTATTTTGATTAAAAAAAAAAGTTTAAATTTGCACAATTACCATGTCGTACTAAGCATCATCTTACAGTTTATATACACAAGTAATGGGTGTTCTTGTTTGGCCGTTTGGTTCATTATATTTATTTTTTTCGCTGTAACTTCATGTTATTTACCACGCTTCACAAATAAATTTAGCTGAATAAACGAAGTATATATGACAGCTTTACTCTGCAGGACGCACGTTCATGCAAAAGATAAAACAAAACCTCACCAAAAGTCAGCCAACGAACTCGTAATTCCTTTCAGGTCAAATGTCAGACCGAAATCACCCATGTTTTTCTTTCTCAGCATTCCCACTTTTGTAAACCGCACACATCCTCCAAGACACGACATGAAAAAGAACTTCGATTCACCTCGTGAACGTAACCTTTCAGAATATCTGAGATACCGGAGCTGCGGGTGATGGGAGATCCTCAGGCAGGTATCGTCGCGTTCACGAGCGAAGAGGTAAACATCCTAAAAGTTGGAGACCTCATGAACGAGCGCGGGTGGCATCTGACGTTCGTTCAGTATCCCCCAGGGCAAGTATTTGGGTTCCTGTTGTTTGTATAATAAGTTTGTTTTGACTCAATGGAGTATACACTTATTTGTGTGCGTGCATGGTTGCCAGCTTGTCCATATTCCCGATTATTACGAGGGAACAGCAGTTTAAGAAAAATGAAGGCTTCAGATGCGCTAATTCAGATTTCTCAAGGAGAGGCTGCAGGTTATGTAATCGTTTTCCTTATTGAAAAGTTCAAAATATATCTTCTTAAGTATTAATGTTTCTATTATTATTGATGACTTCTGTACTACAATAGCAACAAGCCAAAAGGATCACTAATCTGCTAAGTAACCTTCCACAGAAGAGAAAGCCTAACAAACATCAATAAAGATAAAACTTAAAAATCAATCAAAATAAATAGGTAAATGTGAAAAAAAACAAGCTGGAAAACATAATAAGAAACAAATATCTTTCATTTCAACTATGCTTCAACTTAACCTATTGTTTTACAAATACGCTTTAGTTTAAAAAGCTATTCTATATCTTAGAATGTTCTATCCTTACCCTTCCTGTCTATAAACATAATCTTTGTGCCAAGCCCCATCACCCCAATCGACTTATCCCAGTGAGGGAGAAACTGATAAACCATGTATGTACATACTTGTAAACAGTAGCTATCCATTGCTTTCATATGCCTCATGATAAAAGTTCGACTATGGATAAGAAATTTAGGCCAAAGGCCAAGCGTTGGAACCTATGAGGTCATTCTGCGCTGATGATAATATTGAAATAATTGTTAGGTGATGGTGGAAAGTAAGATGGAAGAAAGAATGTGAAATGAGGTATAGTAAAGGGAATGAAAGGGGTAGCCAAGGGGGCACTACAAAGAACCTTAAGTATTGCTTGCAGTGCACCATGTAAGGTATGCTGATGGCACTATTCCCTATGGGGAAATTATAAAAGTTTGTGCAAGATGACAAAGGAGAGCGAGACATTCTCCTTGCTAAAATGTAGTATTTTTTGGATGTATTTCAAGTGTATTTTATATCACAGTGATATATTGTTCTTACTTCAGCAGATTCCATGGGTTCTGTTGACTAAATATTAGTTAACATAGGGTACGCCAGGAGTATGAAAAGGTTTGCCCAAGGGTTTGGGGTGGCATTGGTTACGCTTAGGATAGGTCTATTCTGCTTTTCACACTTTGCTTGCCTGCACCACCATGAGACTACCACTGCAGATAAAAGTGTTTACTCTGTATTGTTAAGGTAATAGAAATGTTTCATCTACACAATGGTCTCTCTATTTCACTAAACTTGTTCTTCCTGCTCCATCATTAAAACAAGCTCCTCTTAACTATAACATCGGCAACCTCTTGCTTCATGTACAGTTTTCAATCAAGTATACATCTATAAAACTCAACAGTGTTCCATTCGTCCCACACTTCTCTTACAGCGATTTGGTAACCACTTTCTACTCTGAAGAGTTTTTATTGCTTCCTTTCCCACCAACATAACTTTGGTCATTTTATTAATATTAATCACCCGTTTCATTCTTAACTATTACATGATCCTTAGATCTACTCCTCTGATGATATTACCACATCAACTGTATACATCAGTTTCCATGGGACTCCTTCTTAACTCTCCTTCATCACATAAGCAGCAAAGCCCTCCAACATCTACATATTTCAGATTCTTCAGAAATATATGCTATTGTCTTAGCTCTTGATCTCAAGATACAGATCCAGCACCTTATGGCTCTGCCTCTGCTTCTCTTGGTACTCTGTCAAATGCCTTCTAAGGATTCTCTTTGCATGACACATTTCCTGTAACTGCTTCATCTTGAAGCTAACTTCTCTGGCTGATTTATCTTCTGACAGAATGCCAACACTTTATCAAACTTTTATAGCTTCCTCATGCATCATAGACCTCTATATTTTTCACATTGTGGTGAATCTCTTATTCATTTTTATATTACTGTCTTATTGTAATATACAACCCAACTCTTCATTTATCTTGTTTTTCTACTTTCTCAATAGTTATTTCATGACTAGTTGCCCGGAGCTAATTTTTACTGTGTTTTATTTCTTTTCCACAGAGAAAAAAAATGATAAAAATAAAGTCATTATATTTATATCTAAAAATATTTGCTTTAGAACTCATACATCATGAAATTGGAAACCTGAATAAGTCTTCCTTTCCATTCATAACCGTACTGTAATCCAAATATTATTTTCAATAATACTAATAATGTAATTAGGTCTATATATATATATTGGAACCACATATCAGAGTTTACCTTAGAACAGCAAAAGTGTGCTTGTTCAAATCTGTGATTTTTGTACAGTATTGCACATAAAAGGCAAAACTATGATTTTATTCTGATATTACCTAAACAAACACACAAGCTTAAGTGAGAGAGAGAGAGAGAGAGAGAGAGAGAGAGAGACGAGACGAGAGAGAGAGGAGGAGAGAGAGAGATGAGAAGAAGAGATCCTGAAGATGAAGAGAGGAGATAGAGAGAGAGACTCACCATACCAATTTGTATGTAAATGTATGGCTGCATACTATGGTAAATGCCCTAAAGATTTTGGTAACATGCTCAGATTATCTTATCCTACATACCTCAATGTTCCACATGAGAGTGAAACAGCAAAAGTTTTAAGTATAAATGACATTATTTTCTCTTCAGGTTACACATCTGCCTAACGTCACTCCAAGCAACAAGTGACTTTGCTCAAAATTTGGCCAGCGATCTCAAGACCACCATAGCAGAGCTCAAGCAAACATCAGACTTGGATGTTTCTGGAATTGTGAGTTTTAGCACAACTACAAAAATTTACAGCTGAGTACAGGTGTACATGTATAATCTTCCATTTTTGTTGTACTTTATTCAATGTCTTTTACTTTAATATTTTCTGGTTAATTTTGATTCTAGCTGTGCATCCTACATTTCGCATTCATTAATTATATCAATTTCATTTTTTCAACACCAAAGGAAACTTTAGTAACTAGTTTTGTTGTGTAAAAGAACAGCTACTTTATTGCCTCAGTGTTATGCTTAACTAACAAACATTAACATACTTCAGTAAATTAGTACCAAACTGAAAACTCTAAACTTCTGGAATCAAAATAATACTGATTGGCTGGCTCTGTACCATTCGTGGTTTACTAACAAATATGGCCATCAGCACCTCTTACAAGTCTTACCATATCATACACTCTATACAAATAATGGTCTCTTACTCCCCACATTTTTCATTATAGTTCTATGTTCTAATTACCCATACTAAAATTTATCACCTTCTAAGTGGCTTTTTTTTTTTCTTTCTCAGGGCAAGGTTTATGGAACAGCTGCTGGTATACCAGACAAATCTTTGATTGGTGAAGCTGCCAAGATATTCTTGACTTGCTACTATGACACAGGATTCAAAGAAAACTCCTCTTCTAAAGACATATAAGGAGAACAGGAAACTGAAAAGAATGAAAACTGATACTGCATAGAAAGATCTGAGGCTACCTAAGTGGAAATAACCTGAAATGTGCTTGCAGTCTAAGGAACTATATTTCCCTTTGAAATACACCCCTAATAAAGCAGTTTAGCAAGCAAAATCTCACTGGGGACAGTCCTCAGCATGACTATGCACTTAACAGCAACAGCTAGAGTGATTAAATGATTAAACAGTATTCAAAACAAAATATGCAGAGAAAAAACACTTCAGTAAACACATAAGATTAATGATAAGAACTCGAGACATTTGTTTCATGAAACAAACTACATACTGTACATTTCGATACAATACACAAATAATTGGTGACAAACAACAGCCATTTGCATTGCAGTAACTCATACCTACAGTACTAAATACAGCAGTAGCCCCCAAAGTCATTTCAACTGTATCATTCTGTACCAAATTTGTTGAAATATATATGTTATAACAAATATTAAATCAAAGAATAAACATTACAACTCTCTCACTCTCTGTCACACATAAGTCTTATAGCATAGTTTACTTCTAAATAATTCTAACTCTTAATCTAAATCTGAATTGTAACCGCTAAAATATTGAAGGCAGTATTGAATAGACATTACTTACAGTAGTGAATTTAAAACACTCAAAGATAATTGCACACTATGCACCCTTCGAAATTATTCTGACAATAATATACAATTGCTAAAACAGTTGACATTGAGGAGGAATTCAAGTTGCTGAGAGCAGGTTCACAGATAAGAAAATAGTTATGAATTTTGAAACGGGGAAGAGAGGGGGGTGCAGCTCATAAGGTTGGTCATGTTGACAACCTAACTAGAAAGAAAATGTTATAACGTATGAAGAGTTAATGTAAGACCTCATCAGCAACCTGGCTGCAAGGAAGGAATATCTGCAGAATGTTGAAAATAGATAGAGCAAAGTTTCAATTATTATTGATAAATCACCTGCTGGATATAGTAAGCATTACTTTTTGAAATGCAATCCAATTGTCAGAGACTTAATTCATAAGAATCAGGAAAAGCTAGAGGGGGGTTTGTAATGTAAAAGGTAGTTATCACATCACTAAGTATTTCTATTATTAAAGGTATGGTCACATGCAAGACAAATGGCTTCTAAAGAAAGAGAGGATGGTCCATATTGTGGCACACCGGCAGCACATCATGGAACATGCATTACTCGATAAAAATTGTATAAAGTTCATCAGGTTTTATAATTTTACCTGAATTATGTGGTGAACGAGATGATGTAAAACAGAGGAGGAGACTGATCCCATCAGAAACACAATTGACTATGGATACTAATTATAAATGGTTGTAAATAATATGGGATTTTACCAACATTAGTTGGATGGAAATGAAACATGAAATTAAGTTCCAGCCTCAGCATCTGAGGCACTATAATTATGGTGTTAAACTCAGTAAAAAAAATATTTTGCAGCAATAGTGAGAGCTTGAGGCACTAAAATTATGGTGTTAAATTCAGTAAGCAAATAATATGCAGCAATAGTGAAAGCCTTTGTAAAATGAATTCCAAGACTGCTTCAAAAAGATATTGAAAACATTCATATTTAGTGACTGCTACACCAGTGAAAACAAGATTAGTGATGTTTCCAGAATAAATTAACATGAACTGCCTTTTTAAGTAGAACTGCTTGCATCTTTTTTGATGGAGTGTGACCAAGAATCAAGAACATCCAGTAACAACCTGTGCCAAATCTCCGAAATAAAAGCTTGTGAACATAATTTGGCAGCTCCATAAGAATGCTATGAGTCTCCTCTGACATCACAAGTTTAAGCAAGCAGAAGTCAAAAGTGAGCTGATCTCATGTACAAGCACCAATACTTAATTGTTACTCTGCAATTGGTCATAACCTATAAGGCTTTGGAATAACCTGTCTTACCAAAAATGGGATAGTACTGGTTACTAGGTACTTTTTATGTTCCAGGACAAGAAAAGTTTGCAAGTACCATGAGATCTTATGCAGTGCATTGTTACCTACACAATAAACATTCCAACCAATCGTTGTCGCTGCCCTGACTTTTCTTTTAACTTTAACACCTGTAATTGTAAGAGCAAGATACATGCAATGTGCAAGTATACGGCAGTGAAGGCGAGTTCTGGGAAGGCCTTGAAACACTACTAAGGTCCCTGCTTCTGAGCCTCCTATTTTCGTAATATTTTGTCGACTCTGCCCTCCC
>NC_087216.1:21066923-21108576 GCF_015104395.2 Macrobrachium nipponense | reverse complement strand
GGAAGGGTCTTCGTGTGTGAGGATGAAACCGACCCTCTCTAAGAAAAAAGCGCTCAAGAGTTTCGGTTCCTGGATGTGCACCAAAGAGGAAGCGGGGAAAACTATGTTCGCCTTCCCTCCGTTGAAGCTTTCCGGATGGACCGGATTTTGGTATGAGACAGGAGAGCCCTTGGGGCTGGGCCTCCCGTCCTCAGCTGACGCAGATTTTTCGGCCCTGGTAGATGCCACTAGAAGATCAGCTCTGAACTCTGCCAAAATTACGTGGGCTATGAACGAGATGGACCACATTCTGAAGGGCATTTTGTTCATGAAACTTACCTGTCAGATATATATATAGCTGTATTTTCTGACGTCCAACAGAATTTCAAAACTCGCGGCACACGTAGTGGGCGGCCAGGTGGTAGTACCCATTCCCGCTGCTGGGAGGCGGATATCAGGAACCATTCCCATTTTCTATTCATATTTTTTCTGTCGCCGGTGCTGGAAACAACTGTTTACAGTACCTCCGTCTAGGATTTTTGGATTATCTCGCTTTAAATTATCTGGATTGACTTTTGGTATCGACTTCTGGATTGTTGGATTGGCACGCGTAATAGTGGATTGGTTTTTGATTTTGGATTGGCTTTTCTGTGTACATGATGTCGGGATCAAGTACAGGGAGTTTTCAGAGTGTGTGTGTGAGGATGAATGTAAGGTGAGGCTTCTTAAACCTTCAGTTGATCCTCACACAGTTTGTATGGAATGCAGGGGGCATGTTTGCTTGGTTGGATGATCGGTGCAATGAATGCAGATTTATCAGATGATAAATTGGAAGATGTATGAGACTATCGGCGTAAATTGGTTGAGCGCGATAGAGTCAGGAGTCTTCCTCCAAGAGCAGTTCTACAAAAGGTAAGGAATGTAATATTTCTCCTCCTCTAACACCGGTAGATTTGTTCAACCTAATCCGGTTTTGTTGCCTTCGGGCCCTATTGCTGTGTCTGAGAAGGTAACGCCCTTTCTTTCTGATTCTCGAGTCTATTCGCGCTCTTGAATCGAAAGTATTGGCCTTAGAAACTGGCCCTGTGAAAGTTTGTGATAGTGCCCTAGTGTTGTGGATGGGGGCATCAGATCGGCCCCACCATAATGCCTCTAGGCCTAGACCTCTATCGGACTCCCAGGACTCAGGGAGTGGGTATGTCGAAAGCCGCAAGAGGGTTACGGGGGCTCCCCACGATCTGGCGTCCCTTCGCAGGCCTTGTTGCTAGTCCCAGGCTGCCAAGGAGCGCGCACGAGTGCGCGTCCTGAAGGATTGCTTTTCGTCCTCCGAAGCGTCCTCCCCGCGCAAGGGGTGGCGCGCTCGGAGAGACTCGCGTCCGTTTGAAAAGGACTTTTCGTTTGAGGACGCTTCACGTCCTATGTCCAGCTTTCTTCAGAGGACGCGTATGACGCTTTTCCTCCTCAGAGAGAGGTAGAGTCTCAACCGACGAGGACGTTGGGTTGCGCGCACAGGCGTGTTCCCCTGATATGCAGGTAGCTGTACCTGCGAGAAGGAAGGAGGCGTCGTCTCGCCCCTCGCCTTCTCGCAGGGTCAGTCCTGCCCCTTCTTCTTCTTCGTCACCTACGAAGAATATCCGTTTTGTCCCTTCAGGACCAGATTTCGTCTCTCATGGCTCAAAGGACTCGCCCAGCAGCAGTCGAGCCTGAGCGGAGAAAGGATGTCAGGCTGCCCGTCAAGAGGACGAAGCAGTCTCATTCTCTCTCGTCTCGTTCGTCTCTCTCTCCGCCTCCTGATCGTCACCGTTCTCGTTCTGCCGAGTAGATCTTTCGCACACTTTGGAGGGACGCTCGGCAGGACGCTTTGCGCTCTCGGCAGGGCGCTTTTGAGGACACTCGGCAGGACGCTCGCCGTTTCGAAGCAGGACGCTTTGCGCTCCTCGAGGACGCTTTTGAGGACGCTCGCCGTTCGAAGCAGGACGCTTTTCGGACGAGGCAGGACACTTTTGAGGACGCTCAGCAGGACGCTTGCTTGGCTAGCAGACGCTTTTGGCGCTCTGGTCAGGTAGCTCGCGCTTCCTCGCTAGGGACGTGTCTAGTAAGACAGTTCCCTTTGTTGTTTCAAAGGACGCTCTACGTTCACAGGATGTCCGTCCTTCAAAGGATCATCGTAAGGGCGAGTCCGTACCTGAAGCGGTGACTTCCAATCAGGCCTAAGCCTGCTGGACGTACGCCCGTCTCCGGATGGACTTCTCCAGTTCCTCTTAGAGAAGAAGGGAAACTTAGTAGTCAGCGAGTTCAGTCGAAGAAGAACCTCCTGTAGCTTCGGCTGTCTCAGACTATAAGGTTCTTGTGCGGCTGTTACGTTCGTCCTTCGGGGATAAGTTTCAGCCGGCAGCCCCTAGGTCTCCTCCCTCTCAACTTTCATCTTCTAAGTTAGTCAAGACTCCTGAATTTGTCGAAATGAAAACGTTTGCTTTCGACCAAGAGGGCTTCAAGAAGCTACAAGATTTTATGTCTCGAAGGAAGGACCAGGGGCAAGACACTTTCGCCCTTCTCCCTCTAGACTCTCCGGGAAAGGAGGAATTTGGTATGAACCAAGGAGGACGTGGGGGTAAAGGTTCCTTCGTCCGCTCTTGGGGACTTCTCCAGTTTAGTGGACGCTCAGAGGAGGTCCCTCTTATCTCTGCAAAGGTGTCCTGGACTCCTGTGGAGACAGACCACCACTTGAAGGGACTGCTGCGCACTTTGGGTGTCTTTAATTTCTTAGAGGTGCTTGGTAGTTTTTGGACCTTCAGTCTAGAAGCCCTGATTCTCTCAGTCTGGGGGAGCTGTCCAGCGTGTTGTCGTGTATGGACAAGGCCGTCAGGGATGGTTGCGGAAGAGCTGGTTTCTCATTTTGGAACAGCTTTCCTTAAGAAAAGAGCTCTTCTATGTAATTTTACCGCTAAGTCGGTTTCTCCCGCTCAGAAAGCGGAATTGCTCTTTGCGCCTCTTTCGGACCATCTCTTCCCCAGGCTATGGTAAAGGATCTTGCAACGAGTTTGCAGGAGAAGGCGACCCAGGACCTCTTGGCACAGTCTTCAAGACGCCCAGCAGTTCCTTCCACATCTTCATTCGTTAAACCCCCGAAGAAAGTCAAACCCTTTCGCGGGGCACCCCCCTCGAGAGCAGCTCCTCGAGGGAGAGGTTTTTCGAGAGGAAGAGCTTCATTTAAGCCAAAATCCACCAAATGAAGATCTTGTCCTTCAGACGCCAGTCGGGGCCAGGCTGAAGTTCTTTGCGGAGGCATGGAGGCAGAGAGGGGCGGACCCTTGGACTCTCAACTCCCAGAGACCTCTCTCCGACTTATCAGGGAGAGAAGAAAAGTATCCTTTTCGATCTTTTAGACCAGATGGTCGAAAAAAGAGCGGTGGAGCAAGTCTTGGACCTGGGGTCACCGGGCTTCTACAACAGGATTTTCCTGGTGCCGAAGCAGTCGTCGGGTTGGCGCCCAGTCCTGGATGTGAGCAGGCTCAATCTTTTTGTGGAGAAGAACAAGTCAAAATGGAGACGCCTCAGTCGGTGCTAGGAGCCTTGAGACCTGGCGACTGGATGGTGTCTCTGGACCTGCAGGACGTGTACTTTCACGTCCCCGTCCACCCTCTTTCAAGGAAGTACCTGAGATTCGTCTTAGGCAACAGGGTTTGGCAATTCAGAGCCCTTTGTTTCGGTCTCAGCTCGGCCCCGATGGTTTTTACAATTATAATGAGGAATGTAGCGAAGTGGCTCCATTCTTCAGGGATCAGGATATCCCTCTACCTCGACGATTGGCTGATCAGAGCGTCGTCGAGACGAAAATGTCTGGAGGACCTTCAGTCGACGTTAGCCCTAGCAAAGTCCCTGGGTCTTTTGGTCAACTCCGAAAAGTCGCATCTGACCCCGACACAGTCCATCGTGTATCTGGGGATTCAGATGGATTCAGTGGCTTTTCGGGCGTTTCCATCCCAGGAACGTCAGCAGCTGGGTTTAGAGAAAGTCGCAGCCTTCCTAGGGAGAGAAGCTTGTTCGGCGAGGGAATGGATGAGTCTGCTGGGCACCATTTCCTCGCTGGAAAAGTTTGTCTCGTTGGGAAGACTGCACCTCAGGCCTCTTCAATTTTTCCTTGCGGAAGAATGGAAGTCTAAGGAGGACCTGAATGCGATCCTAAGGATCTCAAACACAGTGAAAGACCACTTAAGATGGTGGCTCGACCCTCAGAAGTTGCGAGAGGGCTTCTCCCTAAATCTTCTGAGCCCCGACCTAGTGTTGTTCTCAGACGCTTCCATTTCCGGTTGGGGAGCAACACTAGGGGGGGAGGAAGTGTCAGGCTCCTGGAGAGGGGAACAGGTAGCCTGGCACATCAATGTAAAGGAACTGGCAGCGATCTTCCTGTCGCTGCAGTTCTTCGAAGACAAAGTGTCAGGCAAGGTCATTCAAGTCAACTCAGACAGTACCACAGCCCTTGCATATCTAAAGAATCAGGGAGGAACTCACTCCAGATCCCTTTTTCTCCTTGCGAGGGAAGTTCTGCTATGGGCAGACGCAAGGCAGATCAAGATCCTGACAAGATTCGTGGCAGGGGTACAGAATGTCAGGGCGGACCTTCTCAGTCGTCGAAATCAAATTCTGCCAACAGAGTGGACCTTGCACCAGGAAGTCTGTCAGCAATTATGGAGACTGTGGGGACGTCCTCTAGTCGACCTGTTCGCTACGTCGAGGACGAAGAGGCTTCCTCTGTATTGCTCCCCGGTTCTGGATCCGGGGGCAATTGCGGTGGACGCGTTGCTCTGGAACTGGACAGACCTAGATCTTTACGCCTTTCCCCCATTCAAGATCATGGGGGAAGTCATGAGGAAGTTCGCAGCTTCAGAAGGGACAAGGTTGTTACTCTGATTGCCCGATGTGGCCAGCAAGAGAGTGGTTCACAGAGGTCATGACTTTCCTTGTGGACTTCCCAAGAACGTTGCCTGGAGGAGAGATCTACTCAGACAGCCTCACTTCAAAAGGTATCACCAAAACCTCTCCGCTCTGGCTCTGACTGCGTTCAGACTATCGAAAAGTTGGCCAGAGCGAGAGGCTTTTCGAAGGCAGCTGCGAGAGCAATCGCTAATGCTCGAAGAGCCTCTTCAAGAGCTGTCTACCAATCTAAGTGGGCCTCCTTCAGGGCATGGTGCAAAAAGGAAGGAATTTCCTCTTCCATGACCTCTGTGAACCAGATAGCAGATTTCTTGCTCTATTTAAGAAATGTGCAGAAATTGGCAGTTCCTACAATTAAAGTTGTTCCGACACGGCATCCACAACCGTTCGGTCCTTTTACAATAGAAGATACTAGCGGGCAGCTGGATAGGTCGTAAGCTTTCGAACAAGGGGTTCGGTAGTTTAACTGCTTGTCCGACAGGCGCGCGCGCGCGACTGGGAGGTAAACAAATCACTTTTGCTTTCGGCCTCACAGTGGATGGACGTGTGTGTTCGCTCTCTGCCCGCTGCTCGTCGTTTGCTTTCTAGTTTTGTTTGTAATTGTGTATGAAAGAGCTGTAAGTACAGTTTTTCTCTCTTATCATATTAATTACGCTGCAATTGAATTATGATGGAATCTCCACGCCTCGCTACCCCAAGGAGACTTTGCCGGGTACCGAAGGGCGCAAATGCGGGAAGTTCAGATCATTCCCCGAGATTGACCCTCATGTGTTGTGTGCTCGGTGCCGGGGGCGCGAATGCACCGGGCCGAGCCCTGTGATGTTTGTATGACTGGTCGGAGGCGCAGTGGACATTGTATGAGGGCAGGAAGAAGCGAAGGCCTCCAAAGGAGTCGTCGGGAAGCTCTCCCGCGACTCCTTTGGTGACGGACACTTCGTCTTCTTTCCTGCCGCCCGCTCAACTTCCACGTCTCGCGCCTTCCCTTCGGGGGCGGTGTCTAGGTGGTCCTTCTCCTCTCCCGATGTGTCGAGTGTGGAGGAGGGCGCTAGATACCCCGACGTAGAGTTGTACTCTGGGTCCTCTATCCGCTCGTCTTCGCGCGAGCGGGTAGAGGATCCTCCTAATCACCCGACTTTTGCCTCCTCAGGTGCGGTTGCCGTGAAGGATGACCTCGGACGGTGTGGGCATCGTTGGGACTGCAGGGCGTGCCGAGTGTCCAGGGGCTGCTCTATCATCTCGCTGGCTCCGTGGCGGTTACGCATGCTACGGTCACAAACCACCACCACGACCCTGACAACACCTGGCTACGCGTCACCTCCTCACCTGGTGTACACCCAGCACGCGGTTGTGACACCCACAACATCGGTGCAGGGGCCAGTCGCCGTAACTCGGGGAGTGTGATGCCGCCACCTGGGTTTGCCGTGCTGCCGCGACCGGACTTCATGTGCCCGAAGAGCTCGCCCTGGACCTCCCACCGGTACCGATGACGTCTGTGCCGTTGGTTCGCACCAGCTGTATCTGCCGTACCTGCCGTGACCACCGCTGCTGTTCCTGTTCCTGATCCTGCCGTGTCTGCTGCCGTTCCTGTGATGCTCGCACCTGCTGATGTTGTTCCCGTTCATGGCGCCGCTGCTCCCGATGCTGGTCTGTTCGGACAGTACGTCCTTGGCCCTGTTGCTTCGGCAACAGCAGCCCCGGCTCCGTCCTGGATGACAGACCTGACGTCGGTCCTGAGGAGGTTGACGAAGAAGAAGAAGAAGAGGAGGAAGGTGTCGTCGTCGTCTTCATCGTCTTCTTCGTCGTCGTCGTCTGCCGCCTCTTCCCCTTCTTCTTCTAAGGCTCCCCCGCCTAAGAAGAAGAAGGGTCGCCTCCCCCCCCCCTAAGAAGTCTCCTTCGGGAGCTTCTAAGGGCCCGTCTCGCTCTTGGTGAGACGGGGGGTTCTTCCGCTGGTCGCCCCTGCTCCTTCGGGAGCAGGAACCCGTCTCTTCTCCCGCAAGGAAAGAAGACTACGGGGACCAGAGGGGTGCCGGCTAACACCGGCACTTCCTCACCTGCTGTCAGTGGTTCGGCCACAGCAGCAGGATCCGGCTCGGCCGCTCGTTCGCGCGAGAGGTACCGAGTGTACGGTCGCCTACCAGCGACCGTGCAGCCAGGAACCAGACCTCTGAGTCGCTCAGCGTCAGGTTCACGGCACGGAGCGGAAGACTGGTGACAGCCGCTCACGCGACTCTCACCAGACCAGCTCTCGCTCTCGCGGCGAGCAGCCTGGCTACCCGGGCGGGACATGAACGGTCCATGACCGGACCACGGGCTGCGGCTGGGAAGAGGTCCCCCCGTTCGCCGGCACCAGCCACGGCTGGTACCAGCGAACTGACGCACCGTGAGGACACTCACCGGTATCACCGTGACAGTGGAGCCTCGCCGGTCGCCTGTTCCGTCGCTCTTACAGAGAGACGATCGGGTACGGTAACCAGCACCAGCTCCTCTGACACACGAGACCGGGGCCGCTGTTCTCGGTCCAGCCGTTCTCCACAGCGAGACGGCTCGACTAGGTCTGCAGCTCGATCGCCACCGCGGGTTGACGATCGCCTGCAGTCCTCCAAGCCCGCTGGTTCTGCCAGAGTGAGCGAGAGAGCGTCAGGTCTGCTCTCCCATACCTTCAACCTCTCGGGTTACACCGGGAGGGGCGAGGTATTGAGAAGTGATCGTGAAGGGTACGCCCTTCAGGATCCCGCCCACGTCGTCGTACGTACCAGGCCTCGGTTCTCGGACCAGCCAGGTCTTACGCACAGGTGGTTGGAGGAGACCGAGAGGGGGCTGTCGCTGCTCCTCTCCTTGAGGGAGGAGGGTCTCGGGAGGTGCTCCTGTTGAGGGACTGGACGGTCCGACTCCACAGGATGCAGTCACTCCTGAGATCCAGAGGAACTTTGCCGAGGTTATTGCGCTGATTCGTCAGCACAACGACCTCGGGGAAGGATCGCCGCTCCCACCATCCGAGCCCACGTCCCGGCTCGAGTCGTTCTGGGGCCCGAAGAGGGAACCCAGACCGACGGTGGGTTTGCCGCGGTCAGAGCTGGCTGACTCAGTGCTGGACCAAGTTGAATCGCTTGTCTCTGGACAGGACGGTTCACTGAAGCCTCTGGCAGGTCTAGCAAGCTACTTCCACCTCCTCTGCTACGACATCGGCGGTTTTACGTGCCATCTGAAGATCCGATGCCGCCCAAACAGGTGAACCCGGAGTTAGCGAGGCTGACTCCTGTGTGTCTCTGCAACAGCTCCTGTCCGAGAACCTGTTGGTTCTCGCAGCAAGAGGCACTAGGCCTGGAATCTACCGCCATGGCAGCTTTCCAGGCCGTCTCCTGGCTAGATCTGTGGTCCCTCACAGTATCTAAGGCTCCGCAGCCAACTCTGGGGGAATTTCTCCGAAGATGACTCGGCTTCAGGAGACTTTGCCAGTCTGGGGGAAGAGCCATCTCTTTCCTTGCCCACCAGACGGTGAACTGTGGGCCAACCTGGTTCTCCGACGAAGGGACGCTGTCCTTACTCGGGTTTCCAGGGCGGCCGGCGTGAAGCGGCATTGGGACTTCGAAACGGACCTTTTACGGAGTTCCACGTCTCTCTTCCCAGGAGAGATGGTGGACGCTGCGGTGGACAGACGGCGCACGAGGACAGTGACCGTCTGGTTCACCAGGCAGTCTCGAAGGCTTCTGGGCAGCCTCGGACTGCGGCCAAGTCTAAGAGCTCGGCTAGCGCTTCCTCGGCTGCTAAGACGGTTGCTGCGTCGAAGCCCCGAGGAATGACTCTGTCTTCTTCGACTTCTGGCAAGGGGGGCCGTAACCAGCCCTCCTCCCAGCCCAATCCTCATCCCGTGGGAGGCTCTGGGAAGAAGTCGAAGAAAGGGGGGAAACGATAGGGACGGCGTTGCCCCTCACCTGCCTGCCGAAGTGGGGGGGGTGCCTGGCCAGCCATTGGGCAACTTGGCAGCGCTACGGCGCCGAGACCTGGATTGTAGATGTCCTTCGGAGGGATATCTATTACCCTTCGAATCTCGGCCACCCCTCACCTCCAACCCGGTCCAACAGCAGTCGTACGTCCACGGGTCACCGAAGGACGTAGCACTCAGACAGGAGATCAAGACCATGCTGAGCAAGAGAGCTGTAGAGATCGTCACGGATCAGTCACCGGGCTTTTACAGTCGACTCTTCCTGTGGAAAAGTCTACGGGAGGCTGGCGCCCGGTGATAGATCTCTCTCCCCTGAACCGGTTCGTTCGCCAGACCCGGTTCACGATGGAGACGGCACGCTCAGTGCTCGACTCCATCAGGGAGAACGATTTCATGCTTTCAGTGGACTTGAAGATGCGTATTTCCAAATACCCATTCATCAGTCCTCCAGAAAGTACCTCCGCTTCATCCTCGACGGGACGGTGTACCAGTTCAGGGCACTGTGCTTCGGTCTCTTCAACCGACAGGTGTTCACGCGAGTCACTCTGGTGTCTGCTTGGGCCATTCGCACGGGATACGTCTGATGAGGTATCTCGACGATTGGTTAGTCCTGGCGAGCTCCCGCTCGCAGTTGCTACAGGACAGGGATCGACTGCTCGAGTTCTGTCGCGATCTGGGGATCGTTGTGAACTTCGAGAAGTCCGATCTCGAGCCCAAGCAGAGGATGAAGTACCTGGGTATGCTGATCGACACGGTAGCAGGGCGAGTCTTCCCCGCAGACTCGCGGATCAGCAGATTCAGAGAGGCAGCCAACCAGTTCCTGTCTCGGCAGGAACAGGTAGCTCAGCGATGGCAAGTCGTGATCGGACACCTGTCGTCACTCGAGAAGTTAGTCCCTCACGGGCGTCTTCACCTGCGGTCTCTTCAATGGAGACTAAAGGAGAGTTGGTCACAGGCGACGGATCCCCCAAGCTTTTCCAGTGTCACTGACACAGGAGGTGAGGCAGGACCTAGCCTGGTGGCTCGACGACAGGAACCTCTTAAGAGGAGTGCCTCTGAGCACTCCCCCCCCGCCCCCCGGACATGCAGCTGTTCTCAAGACGCATCGACCGAGGGATGGGGCGCACACCTGGAGGAGTTGCTGACTTCAGGAGTGTGGGACGAGAACGACAAGCACCTTCACATCAATGTACTGGAACTCAAGGCAGCGTTCCTCGCTCTCCAAGAGTTTCAGGACCGCTTGATGGGACACTCAGTGGCGTTGATGTGCGACAACACCACGGTGGTGGCCTACGTCAACAAACAGGGGGGCCTAGTGTCTCTCCGTTGTACCAGTTGACTCGGCAGGTGCACGAGTGGGCTCAGGCACACTCAATAGAGCTGTCGGCACGCTACATTCCAGGGAAGAGGAATGTAGTAGCAGACACGCTCAGCCGTCGGGATCAGGTGATAGGGACCGAATGGTCTCTACACCAGGACGTGGCGGAAAGGCTCTTCGACCTGTGGGGGCGACCAGTCGTGGATCTGTTCGCCACCCTGGCACAACAGGAAGCTCCAGGTGTTCTTCTCGCCGTGCCGGACCCATGGGCAGCTGCAGAGGACGCTCTTCAACACCCGTGGGACAACCTCTTCGCCTATGCCTTTCCCCCGTTCAGCCTGATTCGCAAGGTGATCAGTCGAGCGCTGGGTCACCCCGAATCTCAGGATGATCCTGGTGGCTCCCAAAATGGCCACAGGCCATTTGGTATCCGGACCTGCTGGCTCTTCTCGCAGGAGAACCGAGAGAGATTCCCCCTTGGCACAACCTTCTCGCCCAGCCACACGTCGAGCGGGTACCACCGAGCAGTCCAGTCCCTACGTCTTCACGGCTGGCTGTTATCCACCATCTCTTGCGAACGAGAGGCTTTTCTCGTAGCGCAGCAACAGAGATGGCTGGAAACGTCCGTCAGTCCTCTGCAGCGTGTAGTACCATGGGAAGTGGGCCGTCTTCTGTGGTTGGGTGTCGTAGACGGGTGTCTATCTCCTCAGAGCCACTACTTCAGCAGGTAGCGGATTTCCTCGTGTTTCTTCGCCGAGAGAAGCTCCTTTCAGTCCCCACAGTAAAGGATACAGAGCCGCCTTGGCGCTCGTCCTGAAACTGAGGGGGCTGGACATCTCGAACTCGTTCGAGATCTCCTTGCTGATGAGGAGCTTCGAGAGGTCTTGCCCACCCAGGGAACTCAGGCCCCCTGCGTGGGACGTGACTCTCGTCCTTAGGAGTCTGACTCGAAACCACCGCGTTCGAGCCACTCCGAGAGTCGTCAGACAGGGATCTGACCCTCAAGACCCTCTTCTTGCTGGCCCTGGCATCGGCGAAGAGAGTAGGGGAACTTCATGGTCTTTCCTATGATGTACGACACTCCAGGGGATGGGGATCCGTGACGCTCGATTTCGTCCCGAACTTCGTTGCGAAGACTCAGAAACCGTCAGTTCCTGATGACAGGTTCGAGTCATTCACGATTCCCTCCCTATTGGACTTCACCGATAATGATGCGGATGAGATGCTGCTTTGTCCTGTGAGGGCGCTACGGCGCTATCTGAAGAGAACTCGACACTCAGGCCTGAGTGTCGACGCCTCTTCGTTAGCACCGGGGTCACCAAGAAAGAAGTATCCAAGAACACTCTTTATTCTGGCTGCGTGAGGTCATCAGGAGGGCGTATGAGGCTGATGGTAGTGACGACATCCGTACGTCCCGTCCGAGAGCTCACGAAGTCAGAAGTATTGGCCCCTCGTTGGCGTTTCGCAAGAACTTCTCCGTGGCGCAGGTCCTGAAGGCAGGGGTCTGGTCTAACCAGACTACCTTTACGTCCTTCTACCTTCGGGATATTGCCCACAGGTCCTGGATACCTTTTCCTTGGGACCCGTGGTGGCTGCTCAACAAGTTGTGTAGCTAACCCAGACCCCTCGCAGGCTGAACAGCATCGAGTCCTGGTGTGACTGTGTGGATGGATGTGTGAGTGAGTGAGTGACTGGCTCTCTCTTCCCATCTTTTCCTTCCCCTCTACCTGTGGGCAGAGGGCCATGGTCGTCACTACGCTGGAGAGGACGAGATGCAGTGAGCTATATGACAGAGCCCCATCCTATCCCTTTCACTAGGGATAGGAGCAGAATATCCACCACTTCCTTCTACAAGGGGGGAAGTGGATGCCTACAAGAGTCAAACCCATGACTTTATCATTGCTCCTGTACAGGAACAAGTTCTTGCATTGCTGGTACTAAGAGATGCGCATGCCCCTCTCTTAGTACTCGGTCCAGAGGTCTGACCATTGATCCTGCGGTGTGCACACCCCGATCAATCGGACAGAGGCTTGGATCCCTCCCTCGCTCTTACGACCAGGGAGGCTTCCAAGGTCGGCGAACACCAGTCTGTTCACAAAAGACTCAGATTCCACCACCAAGAAGTGAGTCTTCCTATTGTAAAGGACCGAAGGTTTTTGTATGCCGTGTCGGAACAAATGACAATTTGTCCAAAATTGCATTTTTCCTAACTATACAAACCTGAGGTCCTTTTACACATAGCCCCACCTCATGCCACCCCTCACTCTGCAGTTTTTGCTTGGGCCAAAGCAAAAGTGATTTGTTTACCTCCCAGTCGCGCGCGCGCGCCTGTCGGACAAGCAGTTAACTAACGAACCCCTTGTTCGAAAGCTTACGACCTATCCAGCTGCCGCTAGTATCTTCCTATTGTAAAAGGACCTCAGGTTTGTATAGTTAGGAAAAATGCAATTTTGGACAAATTGTCATGTATAGGAGTATGTTGTCTGCCGTTTTTCGCCACAGAGGACTGGACCTCTCCAACAATAAGGATCTACACGATCTCTAAGGTCGTTCGAAACCTCCAAGATTCCACAGGCAAGACCACCCTCATGGAATCTCGATGTGGTTCTGAAACATCTAATGTTAAGTCCCTTTGAGCCTCTCCACAAAGCTTCTCTACGGGACTTGACGAGGAAAGCGCTTTTCCTAGCTTCTCTGGCGACGGCGAAGAGAGTTAGTGAAATCCAAGCGTTCAGTAGCCTAGTGGGCTTCAAGGGGGACAACGCTGTCTGCTCGTTGAGCCCGTCTTTCTTGGCAAAAAATGAGAACCCGTCTAATCCTTGGCCGAGGAGCTTTGAAATCAAAGGTATGTCGGGTCTCGTGGGTCAAGAACTAGAGAGAGCCCTGTGCCCTGTCAGGGCTCTCAAGTTCTATGTTAATAGAACTAAAGAGATAAGAGGTCCCTCAGGTAATCTCTGGTGCTCGGTGAAGAGACCAGATTTGCCGTTGTCGAAGAATGCTGTGGCTTTCTTCTTGAGAGACGTCATTAAAGAGGCTCATTCATCTTGCCAGAAGACTAATTTGAGCCTCTTTAAAGTGAAAGCTCACGAAGTCAGAGCGTAGCTAACTTCTCTTGCCTTCCAAAGGAATATGTCTATCAAAGATATCCTTGATAGCACCTTTTGGAGGAGCAATTCCGTATTCGCCTCACATTACCTCCGGGATGTGAGAACGATTTACGAGAATTGTAGTTCTTTGCCTTACATTTTGGCAGACACAGTTTTTGGGGGCTGAAGGTAGCTCTCTCCCTATCCCTTAGCTTAGTTTAGGTTAGTTTTATTATTGTGTTTTGGTGATGGTGAGATCTTCTGTGGAAATCTCCCATTCTTTAGTTTAACTGTCAGGGGTTTTTTGTTTTTTGGTTAGTTGGTCAGGTGGTGGTCGGTTGCTGTGTTTACTCCCATATGTTTGGCTAGATGGTCTTGTCACATTGAGGTCACGTCCCCGTTGACAGAGCATCCAGAGTGCACCAGCACTACAGGTCTACACCTGGCTGGCAACTCTGATAAAAGCAGAAGCAGGCTTAAGTGACAGTAATCACAGAGTCTACTTTGCTAACAGGTAAGGAACCAAGAAGTAAATCTTTTACTTAATTTAAGTTTCCTAAAAATCCTATTCTGTCTCTGCCCACCATCCGAAAGGTGGGATTCAGCTATATATATATATCTGACAGGTAAGTTTCATGAACAAAATGTTATTGTTATAATACAATTAAGTTTGTTCATACTTACTGCAGATATATATAAATTAGAGTGCCCACCCTCCTCCCCAGGAGACAAGGTCATGAATAAAATATGAATAGAAAATGGGAATGGTTCCTGATATCCGCCTCCCAGCGGCGGGAATGGGTACTACCACCTGGCCGCCCACTACGTGTGCCGCGAGTTTTGAAATTCTGTCGGACGTCAGAAAATACAGCTATATATATATCTGCCAGGTAAGTATGAACAAACTTAATTGTATTATAACAATAACATTTTCAGAGTGTTGGAGGTGTTCAACTTTCTTGATTGGTCTCTTGGAGTCCTAGCCCAGAAGACACAAGGACCAGAGCCTTTTTCTCCGGAGGATTTGAATTGTGTTTTATCCTGTATGGATAAATCGGTGAGGGATGGAGCCAGCGAAATCGCTTCACTGTTTGGGGCAGGCATCTTGAAGAAAAGATCAGTATTTTGCTCCTTTTTGACAAAGTCTGTCTCCCTTGCACAGAGATCGTCTTTACTGTTTTCTCTTCTCTCTGCGCAGCTCTTTCCTAAACATCTTATTCAGGATATATCGAAGGCTCTCTCTGCCAAAGCTACGCAGGACCTTCTAGCCCAGTCTGCAAGGAAGCCTCGTCCTGCCTTCCCGAATAAGACGAAGAAAGTGAAGTCGACCTCTCAGGAACCCTTTCGAGGGGCTTTCTACCTCAAGATCCCACTTCGTTCAGAGGTCGTAAACCAAATAGAAGAGGGAGGGCTTTTGCGAAGTGGCAGTTCAAACCTCCCAAGTAAGTACTCGAGCCTTCGTTCCTTTCAGACAACTTAGGCGCCAGGCTTTTACAGTTTGCAGAAGTCTGGGCCCAGAAAGGAGCAGATTCTTGGACCCTTTCAATAGTGAGGAAGGGGTACCTCATCCCGTTCTCTTCGAGGCCTCCCTTGACGACTACCCCGAGGGAGTTGATGGTCAGATACAGGGACCCCATCATGAATCAGGCCCTCCAACTAGCAGTAGATCAGATGCTGGAAAAGGAGGCGATCGAACTATGGCAGACATCATTCTGCAGGCTTTTACAACCGCCTTTTCCTAGTTCCGAAATCCTCAGGGGGATGGAGACCGGTGTTGGACGTAAGCGCCCTGAACTTCTCCGTAGAAAAGAAGAAGTTCACGATGGAGATTACTGCTTCGGTGCTAGCAGCACTCCGTCCAGGGGACTGGATGGTGTCCTTGGACTTACAGGACGCTTACTTCCACGTACCAATCCATCCTTCCTCGAGGAAGTATCTCAGATTCATGATGGGGGGAAGAATTTTCCAATTCAGGGCCCTGTGCTTTGGCCTCTCGACGGCCCCCCAAGTCTTTACGGCCATCATGAGAAATGTAGCACAATGGCTTCATCTAGAAGGGGTGAGGATATCGCTGTACCTCGACGATTGGCTTATAAGGGCCAATTCCAAAGATCGTTGTCTGAAGGACTTAAAGAAAACCCTGGATTTGACGTATTCATTGGGACTCCTGGTCAATCTACAGAAGTCAAGTTTGATTCCCGATCAAGAGTGTGTTTATCTGGGGATCCAGATGAACTCTTGGAGTTTTCGGGCTTTTCCGTCTCAGGAAAGGATAGCCCGGGGACTCGAGAAAGTAGCAACCTTCTTAGGGAAAGAAGTATGCACAGTGAGGGAGTGGATGAGTCTGCTGGGGACGCTCTCCTCACTGGAGCAATTTGTTTCCCTAGGAAGGTTGCACCTGAGACCGCTCCAATTCTTTCTTCATCGGAATTGGAGTCATCATTCTCAGGATTTGACGTTCTCCCTGTCCATTTCGCATCAAATCAAGAAGGAACTAACATGGTGGGCAGATCCCAACAAGTTCTCGCAGGGACTGTCTCTTCAATCCCAGAACCCCAACCTGGTGTTGTTCTCCGATGCGTCGGAAACAGGTTGGGGGGCGACTCTGGGAACCAAGGAGGTGTCAGGAACCTGGATGGGGGACCAGTTTTCCTGGTACATCAACAGGAAGGAACTAATGGCCGTGTGGTTGGCTCTGAAAGAATTCGAGTCCGATGTAAGAGGAGCAATTGTGCAGATAAACTCGGACAACACCACGGCTCTGGCATACATCAGGAAACGGGGGGACGCATTCCTTCTCCCTGTACGAAACAGCAAGAGACCTTCTTCTGTGGGCAGAAGAAAGGAGGATCAAACTTCTCACCAGATTTGTGCAGGGAGAGAGGAATGTAAGAGCAGATCTCCTCAGCAGGAAAGATCAGGACTTCCCACAGAGTGAACTCTGCACCAAGATGTATGCCAGAGCCTTTGGAAGTTGTGGGGCAGGCCTCAACTTAGACCTATTTTTTTTTGCCACTTCAAAGAACAAAAACGACTGGATCGTTATTAAGCTCGCCCGCCCATCTCGGATCCAGGGGCAATAGGGATAGATGCTCTACTCGATTGGGAAAGGACTCGACTTTACGTTTACGCTTTGTTTCCCCCCTTCAAGATTCTGGGGTTAACTAAAAAAGTTCGCAGAGTCAGATTCCACAAGGATGACATTGATAGCTCCCTTTAGGCCAGCCCAAGAATGGTTCACAAAGGTGTGGGAATGGCTGGTGGACCTTCCAAGATCGCTTCCTCTAAGGAGCGATCTACTCAGACAGCCCCACTTCGACAGGTACCACAAAAACCTCCCCGCTCTTAGTCTGACTGGTTTCAGACTGTCCAGAAACTGGTCAGAGCGAAAGGCTTTTCGTCAACAGCTGCTAAGGCAATCGCTAGAGCTAGGAGGTCTTCCACCTTATGAGTGTACCAGTCGAAGTGGGATGTCTTCAGAAGATGGTGCAAGAGAAATAACGTTTCCTCTTCCAGTACCTCTGTGACCCAGATTGCGGATTTCTTTTTATTCCTGAGACAAGAATGTGGTCTAGTCGTTTCAACGATTAAAGAATATCGCAGTATGTTGGCGACTGTCTTTAGACACAGAGGCCTCAATTTATCGGAGGATAAGGACCTGCATGACCTTATTAGGTCTTTTGATACAGTGAAGAAACAGTCTCCTAAGACTCCTAGCTGGAATTTAGATGTGGTTCTTCAATTCCTTGGGTCTTCTAGATTTGAACCCCCTAATTCAGCCTCATTCAAAGACCTGACTAAGAAGACTCTGTTCTTGATGGCTCTAGCTTCCGCCAAAAGGGTGAGTGAGCTTCAAGTGATTGATGGAAATGTGGGATTTAAGGAGGACTCTCATTTGCTCTTTCCTTCCTGGGTTTCTTGCGAAGAACGAAAACCCATCAAATCCATGGCCCAGGAACTTCGAGATTCGTGGGTTATCTTCGCTGGTAGGAGAAGAACCCGAGAGAACTCTTTGTCCAGTGAGAATGGTAAAATACTACCTTAAAAGGAAAGAGCAATTGAAGGCCAATGAAGAGGTCCTTTGGTGTTCCGTAAAGGACCCTACTCGTCCCTTGTCGAAGAACGCATTGTCCTTCTTCTTAAGAAGTCTCATCAAAGAAGCACACGGTTCTTGCAAGGAAGAACATTTTAGGCTTCTTAAAGTGAAAGCCCACGAAGTAAGAGCCATAGCGACTTCTCTTGCTTTCAACAAGAATATGTCCGTGCGGAACCTAATGGAGACAACTTTCTGGAGATGTCAGTCGGTTTTCGCGAACCACTACTTACGTGATGTGAGAATCACTTACGAAAAATGCTTCGCCTTGGGCCCGTACGTATTGGCGGATTCGGTGCTGGGGCAGGGAGCTGGAACTCATCCTTTTTAGTAGTATATATTTTTTCCCTTATGTCTTGTGTTTGTTGTTGTTGGTTGCCTTAAAGAGGATGCATGAAGGCATCTCTTTAGGCCGTAATACCAACCTTTAGTAGTTTGGTTAGGTGGTCTGATGAGTGTGGCTCCTTGCAGTAGTAGTGGTTAGGACCTGTTAAGCTAGCAGACGAGTTCATTTTAACAGGATCCGACTTGGATTCTACCACACAAAGGGATCAGATATCCCAGTGGTAGATCCGAGAGTCTTTCAGCATCAGGTCACGTCCTAGCTGTAGCTCTCCAGGCAATGCAGACTCAGAGACAGTATCAATGAAGTCTTCTGCCTGAACAGGTAAGAACCAAGGTTATTTATATCCTACAACATCAGTTGTTTCCTATCTCTCCTTATTACTTTAGCTGTCTCTTACCCTCCACCAAGGGTGCCAATCAGCTAAGTATATATCTGGCAGGGAAGTTCATGTACAAAAATGATATTGTTAAACTACAATAAAGTTTTGTACCTACTTACCTGGCAGATATATATGTCTAATGGCCCACCCAGCCTCCCCTCAGGAGACAGGTGAAAGAGAAAATCTGGTAGGAGAGGGGGATTGGTTCGTACACCCGCCACCCAGTGGCGGGTAAGGTAGACCACCTGACCTACCTGTCGTGTGTTTGTTGTTGTTGGTTGCCTTAAAGAGGATGCATGAAGGCATCTCTTTAGGTCGTAATACTAACCTTTAGTAGTTTGGTTAGGTGGTCTGATGAGTGTGGCTCCTTGCAGTAGTAGGGGTTAGGACCTGTTAAGCTAGCGGACGAGTTCACTTTAACAGGATCCGACTTGGATTCTACCACACAAAGGGATCAGATATCCCAGTGGTAGATCCGAGAGTCTTTCAGCATCAGGTCACGTCCTAGCTGTAGCTCTCCAGGCAATGCAGACTCAGAGACAGTATCAATGAAGTCTTCTGCCTGAACAGGTAAGAACCAAGGTTATTTATATCCTACAACATCAGTTGTTTCCTATCTCTCCTTATTACTTTAGCTGTCTCTTACCCTCCACCAAGGGTGCCAATCAGCTAAGTATATATCTGGCAGGGAAGTTCATGTACAAAAATGATTTTGTTAAACTACAATAAAGTTTTGTACATACTTACCTGGCAGATATATACGCCCACCCAGCCTCCCCTCAGGAGACAGGTGGAAGAGAAAATCTGTTAGGAGAGGGGGATTGGTTCGTACACCCGCCACCCAGTGGCGGGTAAGGTAGACCACCTGACCTACCTGTGGCGTGTGCCGTGAGATTTTAAATTCTGTCGTGAACGTCGGAGACTATAGCTAAGTATATATCCGCCAGGTAAGTATGTACAAAACTTTATTGTAGTTTAACAATATCATGTTTATGCAGTTAATATGAAGGAATCTAAAAAAGAAATTAAGTAACAGCACCCCCGTGAATGATCCACGAGCCGCCACTGCTTGTAAGCACTGAGAATAATGTGGATTTTGTTACCCACTGCCAGCCTACTTAGCAGAGTGAACTCTGCCTATAGATGGGGAATCAACCAGAATTCCTCTCATTTGTAATGTTATTGTTTTATGTGCTATCACCAATATTCAAGTTTTATTTTTGTTGTATGTCAATGCCATGAACTCCACTTTCAAGACAGATGTTAAGATGAGTGGTTACAGCACTATCAGATTAGATCTCCGTCAGTGCACCTCATGCAGTGCATTGTAGGCATTACTTAAGGTTCTTTGCAAGATCCCTTTGGCCCATAGCTGTGACTGCTCTCATTCCTTTTACTGTATCTCCATTTGTATTATCTTTCTTCCACTTTACTGTCCACCCTCTCCTGACAATTGATTCATAGTGCAACTGCGAGGTTTTCTTCCTGTCACACCTTCCAATCCTTTTCACTGGTGATTTCCATTTCAGCGCTGAATGGCCTTAGTTGCCCAGTGTGTGACATGAGTGCCTTAAATCTATAAATCTATCAATCTATCAAATTAGATGAGCTGTAGACTTTGTTGGCTTAGACAACTTAGTTTATTCTTTCATCTGGGATTACATAAATTAAAGAACCAACACCTGCGTTGAGCAGGTTCCCAGGGACCTGTTTATGATGGTGCTTATTGAGCCAGGTGGAGATAGTGGGATTCTTCCTCTTTTTTGGGGATCTTTGGGATTTACAGAGATGCATAAAAGGCTAATGTGAAAACATGGGGGTGTATTGAAAAAATGGATTTAGTTTTATTAAATAATGTGTTCTCTTGTTATTACCCACATGATTGAATATGGTTATGTTCAACATTTTATGTTTCGTAATACATCCTGTCCGTTAATATTGTGATGTTTTGACTGGCAGTGAAGCTGATTCTTGAGGACACATACCATTGGATTAGCTAATCAGTATTGTTATAATGCAGTTGGAGTACTTACAGGAAAAGCATAAAAAATGATTGAAAATTTCTTCATGTGTACTGTTCAGTAAGTGTTAATTAGATTTATAGTTGAGCCATTATTTAATGTTCCATTTAACAAAAAGCTGGCATTGCATTGAATTGAGATGCTGTATGAAGTTTATGTGTCATAACTTCCACAAAAAATATCCTGTCATGTTTAGCAGAAACATACTTAATCATGTCATGCTTAATTGAAATATGTTGCTCTTTAGAAGTTACCAAGAAAGCTAATGCTATAGTTCCCTTCACCAATTACTGATGAATAGTAATGTGTTATATGAGTACGTACAGACAGAAGTTTATGTTTTTAGATGGATTAGATATTCAGTGTATACATTATATAAACTTCCTTTATTGATTCAGAATGTAGGAAAATGCTTATGCAAATTTCTGTTGGTGGGTATTCGTATTTACTGATACAAAAAAAGTTATCATTACCTATGACTTAGCAAGCATACAGGCTAGCAACTTAACCTTGTGTTGGGTGGTGTGCAAGAATACTGCCACTTAGTCCTGTGTGTCATAAAAAGCAACTAAAAGAACTACTGCTGCTTTGCAGATGGACTTTTCTTGTCAGAGGCTAGGCCTACTGCCAATAACTGGTTAAAAACTGCAAGAGCCCACAGTTGTAAAAAAAAAAAAAAAAAAAACAAAAAAAAAAAAAAAAAAAAAAAAACCTTGAGCTTTGATTGATGTTTACATTAAGTTATTTAAGATGAAGCTTATCTACTGTTAAATTTAGCTATATGTATCTCCCCGCCAATTAGGCGAGTCGGCATTCAAACAAAAAAAATCGAATGGCTCCCTGGATGACTGTCTAGTTTACCTGTTCTCCACCAGGTGTGTTTCAAATGTTTAGTTCTTGTCAGAATTCTCCTTGCCATCATTGCGGCTAGGTGATTGTTGGTATTCTATGAAGTTTTGCTGTGAAGAATACAGTGGACCCCCCATATTCGCGTTCTCCAGATTCGCGGACTCACACATTCGCGGATTTCTCTCGGGAACGTTTCCCTGCATTATTCGCGGAAAATTCGCGCATTCGCGGTATTTTTCTATGATAAATATCCACAAATTCCTGTTTTTTTTATGAATTTCATCATAAAATGCACTTTTTGTGATAAAACTTAAAAAAACCATGTAGGAAAATTTGTAGTGGGTTTTTCTTGAGTTTTAACTAACAAAATAGGCGGTTTTTAGCATTTTTATAGGGGTTCCAAACATTCGCGGATTCTAACTATTCACGGGGGGGTCTGGTACGCATCACCCGCGAATACGGGGGGACCACTGTATAGGGAATTGTTCTGAGAAATTTATGCCTGAATATGTCAGATATAGGAAAGACTGGAAACTAATAGATTGCGAAAGCAATTAGTTAGAATAGGGCTTAAACCTGTCAGGCTAACCCTACTCAGACTAGGCATTTTAGTAGGCTAGTATTGACTTCCATTGTAGCTCCGCCTTTTGCTCCCCATGTAGTTCAGGAAAAGCGTAACGAGAAGTTAGAACATTAACTTATTTTTAGTTCTAATACAATTTGAACTGAGTTTGTGATGGGAACGTTCCGAATCCCTCCAGTGTGTGCTCATTTTCCTGTTCCCTGTTAAAAGTAAGGTGTTGGTGCCCTCGTCTCTACATAGCCCGATCCTAGGACTGCCCTGCGACAGTAGGAAACGTCCGCTGCCAGGAAACCGGGTCGGTTCTCAGGATGATGGGATTCTGTGCCCTCTAATACCTACTTCGCCCTTTTCATGGTCTGAATCTCATTTAAAGCGTTCGGCAAAGTACCGCTAAAGCGATCGCCTATGACCGTTAAAGAGTTCACATAAGGACCGTTTCGGTAAGCGTTAATGCTCGCTCCGTAGGCGCATTCTATCGTCTTCAACACCTAGCTTGAGGTGTTAGCATGCACAGGCTTAATAGTATATGATATAGGTATAGACATTTTATTGAGATGATAATGTATCTGTAGTGAGTTTTACACATTTAGATATGTCGACTCAGTCAACTGTTTATCTCTCATGTTTTGGTTATTCTAAATTCTCGTCTGCTAGCTTATTCCTTTTTCTTCGTAATGCTTGTGTTAGTTCTTTGTGTGCTTCCTCTTCGGCTAATGGCAAATCTCTTACAACTGCCTCGATTAATGTTTCTCTTTCAAGTCTACACTGTCTGTGGTATCTAAAGTTCTATCCGATTTAGATATTCTAGCTTCAGAGATTTCTAACTTAGTTTCATATAGGAATGCTTTCAAGTATGTACGATCACTTTTGGACGAGGCGGGAACGTCGTTGTAACTCCTTTCCCATTTCTCTTTCCATCTGTCGACTCGTGCGGACTGCGGACCAAGGTTCCCAGACATACGATAATTATCGTATAAGTACGATAATTTGACCCTCTATACGATAAACGATTATTAATCAAAATACGATAATTTGGTCTGATACATCTGGGAACCCTGCCGTGGACATTGTTGACTCTTGTGAACGCAGTTGACTCATGCGGAGTGCGGACGTGGCCAAGTCCTGAGTCGCTTAAACTGCCTTCCTCTCATTGAGTCGTGGTAGATTCGATACAGCACTCAGCTGCTGTTACCTCTTATTGACAAGTGTTGCTTTTTTGTCGCCAAGGGTTGCGGAGAAAGAGCAATCCTATAAGCTCTTTTGTTTACATCCTGTTGGCAGCTGTCTCCTCCTGTCGCCCGCTGACGGAAGAAGAGTTTGAATGGAGTTGGAGGAACTCGTTTGGGCCGGTTGGCGTTTGTTGCCACACTATGCCTTGCTGTATCCTCATTTTGTTGAGGATAGAGGCCACATAGAGAATATATCTTAATTGTCTTAGTGTATTTTGGCACCCTCTAAATATTGGAGAAGAGAACCAACGCTTTCTCCAATTAGAGAGCATTTCGTAACTTTTCTCGTCCTCAGACACACAATTTCCCTTTGTGTTTGCCTTGGCTTGTTGTCTTGTCTTTTAAAGTCATGGAGAGCCTAAGGCCGCCTTTTGCTGTGCAACGCTTATTGGTCCTTTAACCGTCTTTAGTAGGAGGTTTGCTTTCTTTCTCTTTCCTGTGGGGAAATGAACTCGAGATTGACAGACATGCTGATGGATTTTCAGTCTGACTTGAGTTATTACCTTTTATCTATGTTGTCTCGTCTCTGCGACATCTTAGAGAGGTGGAGACGCCAACCCAGCGGGAGTTTTTAGCGAGGAAACAAGTAACTAATACAAGTAACTTGTTTCTGATGCTGCAGGGTAATGTCCTCATGCTTATACTCACTCGGTTTGGAAGAAGTGAGAACACTTTCACTTCCTGTCTGATTATGCAGCTCAGTTTAAGGCGAAAAGGGATTATCTATTGGTAGTCTTATTTTATACCTTTCGGGGATAAGTGCAGATTCAGGTTCTGGGATATGGACAGTTGCAACCTCCTTACATGCATGGTGGAGACGGTGAAGGGCAGTTGTGGTTCTTTTTGGTTGTCCTCCACTGGTTTAATCTCCCTCTTATAGCTTCCCTTGTCTTCAACACAAATCCCTCAGAAGTCTATTTTAGTAGGAGATTGTATATATAGAGGGAATGATGGTCCAAGGGTAATTCTTTAGGAAGACACCCATAAGTAATTGGAGATATTCTTTGACATTTGGAGACTGAATAACAGTAAGTGTCTGCTCATATACTTGTTGGCTTTCTAGCATGGTTTTAGTTCCTTTCCAAGAAAGGTCAGACTTGTGGTACACATGTAGAGTTCATTCCACTTACCATACATCCACAGTCATGCAAGTTCCTTCAAGAGGTTTTTACTAGAAGGTATTGCTGTTCTGTACACTTTGTTTGGGTTAGTGTGCAGCCCTCTATAAGTTATGTCAGGGACTTGTTGCCCATTGGTAGATGGTGTCGACTTTATGAGCAAGACACTTCCACTGAATCAGTGATTCAAGTTAGCAACTCTGTCAACAGTATTCCAAAGGCCAAGGACCTATCACATCTTCTGGCCCAATTTCTATGTATTATATTGTTAATTCTTTATATCCCCATTCTTATTTAGTGATGTGGGGATGATATTTAATTAAGCATGCTTGTCGGTCAAGATGAATAGGCATGTGCTGCTTGAAGATTTTAGACCTGAAAGAAACTTTCTATATGGTAAGGGCTTTTCCTCACTAGGAAAAATGGCCTTGCAGGATATTTTCAGATAATCATGCTCAATTAATGTACAGTTTCAGCGTAAGAATTATGACTTACAAATAACGTTCATTAAATGTGTAAGTAATCCAGAACCAACTTTGGTTCCAGGACTGTAGGAGGGACACTGTAATCAGGAATCGTCCATTTGGTTCTTAAACCTAAGTCCAAGTTTTGGTCTTTTCCCTCTGTTATGTAACATAGAGTTTAATTACACTTTCATGCAACATAGAATGGTCAACACTGCACCTGGTAAAACTTTTTAGATGTCAGGGCAGTGGAAAGACATCAGGATGCTTAGCAGGTTTATTCCCGGTCAGAAACAAAGCCTTTGTAGGAAGTTTGCTGCTTTGAGTGAAATGAAACAACATATTGGTTTGATCATCCATTCTGTGGAAGGACAGTGTTTTAGCAATTGGGGATTCAGGAAGAACAACTGCCTACAAGGGCCTTTACATCCGCAAGTTTGGCACTTGGTGTGGATTTAAGGAACACTTATGTAGCTTCCTAGCATGTAGATGAACAGGGACATCCAAATGATTACTATTACTTTGTTGGCCCTCAGACTTGAGCAGTGGATGTTTCCTTAAATTTTGCCAATTCAGATTCAGACCTGCCCCTCGTATCTACTCTGAATTCTATTGAGCAATTTCAAGTTCAAGAATTGCCTAGTTTCCTGTAGAGCGCTTGTAGCCTCAGGGCAAAATATTTTCAGAATTTCCAATGCTCTTGGTAGATGTCTCATTCTTCCGTTTAGAAAAAATCAACTCTACTACACAATTCCATACAGTTCTATTGACGTAGGCATCTCCTTAGCTGCTTGGAGATGTTAGAATGTCCCCTCCCAATAATAAGACTCAAATTATCATAGGATCTGTCCTTAATTTAAAGCTGTCATGGCCTGGGATCAGAAGCAGTGGTCTGTGTGTTGCTGAGGGTACCTTTCTAGAGGAATTTTCAGCACCTGAAACCTTGTAGATGTCAAAGTTCTCTGTTTAGAGGAGATAAGACTTTTCACTGTTTACTTCCAAAGTTATCGTTCCATACATACTTTCCTCGATATTGCATCAAGTACTTTTAGATCTTGCTGAGGACCAGCACTGTAAGGTGTTGAGATTGAAGCCCCTTCATCTCTATTTCAGTCTCTCTCTGGAGTTTAGATGCGGGTATAAACTTTATCTGAATTTACTGTAAAAGCTTTTATTTAGCAGTGGTTAATAAGTAAATTTATTGTCGGCACCCTTCTTTAAGCTGGTGTAAAGGGAATGCTATTTTAGCTTTCTGCCTTAGAGCTGAGGGTGATGTTAAGGCTATGCTTTACAGTTCCCTGTAAGAATTCCAATGTAATCCCTTTTGGGGGGGGAAAAAGAGGAAACTTCTCTATCCTGGTGGGCATTTAAATTTAAAGGTTAAACATAGGACATTTTTATCATCCTTTTAGAGACCTTGAACATCTTTGGCAAAGGTAAATGCTGGAAGAGGCAAAGTTAAACCTTTGGTTTTGTGATTTTAAGAAAAACAGATGTTGTGGTCAATAGCCTGGAAGAGGCAAAAATCAACCTTTTGTTTTGTGGTTTTAGAAAACCTAGCTGTCTTTGCCAATGGTTAAGCTTGAAGGCAAAGTTAACTTTTTGTTTTGTGATTTTAGAAAACCTAGAATGTATTTGTGAAGGTTAAGCCTGGAAGAGGCAAAGTTAACCTTTTGTGTTATAATAATAATAATAATAATATCCTTTATTTCGGTTCAGGGCCATATACAATGAATATACAAAATACACAGTAACATACACAATCTAGATACGTATATGAGTCAACATGTTAGGAAAAATGAGTAATCGGCACTTATCCACAAAGTAGCTGAGGTAGCATAAAAGATAGTAATCATAATACTGGTAATAGTAATAATATTGGTGAGAAACAAAAAATGCATTGAGAGTTATAACAGTTAGTGCACAGATTATATAACTTAAATTTCAACTAGAGACCTTAGGTGGTTACAGCAGTCAGGTCCAGAGGGCTAAATACATAAATTGAATGTATAAAAAAAAAAAAATTTTAACTTGATAGTAATCACAGAAATAATGAAAAAATAAAATATCAGCAATAAATATAATAATGACAAAATCTGCAGATGACATCTTGCTAATACAGAGATTAAGTCCTTTAGGGGACAATGGCCTCATTTTCCCATCTTTCCCACAATTTAGATCTTCTTGCTTCACTCCTTAGGATGCTTTGTATGAGCGAGTTGCCGCTGTTTCTCACTCGGGTTACCAGGCTGGACATTGTTCGCCTTACAATGATTTTTAAATTGTCCAGGTGGTTTTCTAAGAACATCTGTGTGGCGGAGTGGTAGCGTGGAGTGTTTGTGAGGCGTCTCAGAATGTCATTGTGCACAACAGTGATACGTCTCATGGTCTCTCGGGTATAGTTCGTCCAGAGGGAACACCCATAGATACTGTAGCAGTACGAGCGGAAGAGCACCAGTTTCACGTCTCGGGGACAGAAGGCAAACCTCCTTGCAATCATGTTGCCAGTTGCATATAGTTTATGACGCCTCTGTTCAATGTCTGCCGTATCTTTTAGGTCGTCGGTAATAATGTAACCCAAATACGGAAATTCGCTCACAAATTCCAGCCGATGGTTTCCGAGGGAAAAAAGGGGGAAAAAAAATTGGGTGGTTTTCTGCAACATATGCTTAAGCGATCTCGGGAGCAGCGACATGCAGTGGGTCTTGGTTTCGTTGTAGATTATATCAAATTCCTCTGCATATTGGCAGCAAGTGTCGATGAGTCGTTGGAGGCCATGCACTGAAGGGGAAATCAGAACCATATCGTCGGCGTAACAGAGGTTGTTTATAGTTGTTTCATTGACAGTGCATCCGATTGGGAGTGAGTTCAGTTTGACATTCAAGGCATCTGTGTACGTATTAAACAGGTATGGAGAGAGAATGCCCCCTTGCCGAAGCCCGTTTAGGGAGCCGAAGGTGTACGATAAATACGTTTGTCCCCATTTGACACAGAAGTTGGCTGTGTGGAGAACCAGCAATGTAAAATGCCAATTAGATATAGGGGTGTGCCCCTTTTATGCAGCTTCAGGAATAGCTTCAGGTAGTTTACTCTGTCAAATGCTTTTCTCACATCTACGAAACACAGGTAAACAGGAGATGCTGATGATAGGTAGTAGTTCAGCAATTCTTTCAGTATGTAGATGCAGGTGTCGGTTGAGTGGTTTGCTTTAAACCCGAACTGGTTGTCAGTGGTGTGTAGAAAGGGGAGAAGTCTCACAAGAAGAACCGACTCAAGTATCTTCGATGCGATCGTTGTGATTGCAATTGGCCGGTAGTTGCCAGGGTCAGCTGCATCCTTTAGCTTGTTTTTGATTATTGGTATCAAGTGAACTAAGAGTAGGGAGTCTGGAAGAAACTGGTGAATTATGCACGCATTGAATAAGGCAGCTAGCAAAATGTAAATTATCGGGTGGCAGAATTTGAAAGCCTCTGCGGGAAGACCATCACATCCGGGCGATTTATTATTAGGTAAGCTGTTTATGGCATCGCTGATGTTACCTGGCGTAATACGGTCTGCAAAATGAAATTGAATGTTGTCATTAAGGAGGTTATCTACCTCGCTTTGGGAATCCTGATCATTTATGCAATTCAGGATATTGTTGAAGTGAACACACCACATCCTTGCGATAGCCTCGTCTCCGACTGCTTCCCCTACTCTCTGTGATAGCTTTTTAGTTTTGGGATTTAAGTACTGGATATCTTTCCAAAGACGAGGGTAATCACCAGATTCTACGTTTCAAGACATTGCATCGGCTCTTAGTTGATTTTCATTTAACCTGCAGTGCTTAAGAGCAAGTTTGAATTGCGCTCTCGCCTGCCTCATTAGTAATGCAGTGTGTCCTTCCCTCGGGCTGCCATTTTGCGTCCACAGTAAAAACATTTCTCGTGAGTATGTATACAGATCCTTAACCAAGTCATTCCAGCCAGGTATTTTACGAGAATTACCTTGACGAAATCTATAGGCAGTCCTGCCCGAAGCAAGCATAGCGGAGATTATGTTCGAATAGAATTCATTCAGATCCCTCTTGTGGTGGTCATTTCTACAGTAAGGCGTCAGCCGGTTGAATTATTGACTGCAACCTAGTTTCCGTGGTCGCCCTAAAGTATCTGCTTTTCTGTTGGTTTTTAAATCCCAGTTAACCGCTGGTGGGCGGTCAGTTAGTGGGTTCACGGTAGGGAGGGATGGGGTACTGAATGACACTTGTAATGGGATGTGATCGTAGCCCGTTGCAAGATCGTAGCGAATATTGCAGGTCATAATAGAATCATGAAGTTGTGGAGATGTGATACAGTGGTCCAGCCAGGAGGTTGTAATTGCGTCCGCTCTATTATGTACATATGAGTAGGAGGAGGGAGGGAGGAGCATTACATTGCTAATTTGGAGAGCATGATTTTGACAGAAGCGAGTAAGTTCATTATAAAATTGTTTTGTGGGGTGAGAATTAAGGTCCCCTATTATACAAATATGATCAGCAGGAGAATCTTGAATAATACTGTGTAACTCCCCTTGGATCATGCAGTAATGATCAAAATTATTGTTATTTTCCCATGGCATATAAACATTAATTATTAGGATTTTAGAGTTCCCTACTGTCACTTGAAGCCCAAGCAATCTGTCACTCCTGTAGGTCATCACCTTTATCATATTGTCTAACGATTTGTGCCACAGGAAAGAAAGTCCCCCTTTCAGGCGACCGGCTATGATTTGATCTGTAACTTGCATCGATGAAGTCGAGAAGGTTCTGAAGTCTTCATGAATTGAATCGCAGATGGCAAGGTCATGAGGCCAGAGGAGCGTTTCTTGCAATGCAATGATGCCGTTGAAATTTTTGCAGAGCATGTTTGGAGAGGAATGTTCTGCTTGAGGCCAAAAATATTCCAAGAGATTATGTTTAATTCGTATAAAACCATTTGGCTACTCACGAAGATGGGAGATGAATGTGCTGATCATTTGGGTGGATGGGGGGTTATCCAGGGAGAGTGGGCAGTCACTCGCCGTGGGCGGTTGGCTGGCACTTGCGGTGGAAATGACCCTGGTTGGAGTGACGGTAAGTTCCCCTGGGGGTGGTTGGTCGCGGATTAGGTTATATCTTGAAACTAATATATTATTAGACCGAAAATTCTCGCCTTTAAGAACGTCGAGGTGTTGAAATAGGCAGGTAATCCTGTAAGCCACTGTATGTTTACTTCTGCATGGGAGTTCGTGAGAGATAAGTGGGTCAGAGCCAGTGAGAAACTTGACTCTCTCCACTATGGCGTCTAGCGTCACCGATGAGCGCAGATTGTGAATTACTACGTGACATCTCTTCTCAGGTGTCGGGCGAGGTGAAACTCGAATGTTGGGCTCCGGTCCAGCGGCCAAACGAGAGGTTCTTCTCTTCTTTCTGCTTGTTTATATCTGCCAGCCGCCAGACCCCTCAAGAACACTCTCATCTGCATCTATGATGGGGGGTTGGTTTTGGGCGGGAGAGATAGGGTGGGGAGGATCACTAGGGCTGGTAATCATCACCGGAGGTCTATCTTCCACCGGAGGCACTGGGGAGGGAGGGGAAGTTGGGGGACCAACTGTCTCCTCAGAACGGCCTACAGGTGTAGGGGGCACTTCCGTGTTGCTGGGAGGCGAGGAAAAACTGGATGCCGCATTCATAGGAGTTTGGTGGCTATCTGTGCGATTGTCAATCGATCCCTGCACTCCTTTGATCGCATCCCAGATCCGTGTGAGATTATTTGTTTCCATCGTTTTAAGACTGTCTAGGGAATCCTGCAGTCCTTTGATCCCGTCCCAGATTCTTGATAATTTATCATTTGTCTCCTTGATTTTTTCTGAGTTTTTTCCCATTATTTCTGAGAGGGATTTTGCTGTTTGGAAGGCATTTTCTGCCGTGTGGTACACCGCGAGTAGGCTTAGGTCAGCGGGCCCCTTTGGAGGCAGATTGTAAGGGTCATCGGCGTAGATTTCCACCGAGCAGGTCCTTACCCACTTAGTGATTTATGATATTTTTTTGTGTGAGGACAAGTTCTTCGCGGATCGCTCTTTGAGAATGCTCTCTGGTATCAGATCTTTGCATTTCGTATATGCAACGTTGATTTCCTCATCGGAGAAGGCATCACTGACAGATTGAATAGCGGACTCGACGTCGGAACGGTTCGATTGGTATTGTGTAAAGTACAGACAATTGTTCGCGAGTACGGAACTTGTGTGTGGGGCACAGGCACCGGTAGGTGCCAGGGTCACTTGCGCAACGGTTGGGGTTTGGTCGGATGACATTTTTGTGGTAAGGGAAGGGCCAAGCACTAACACATACACTGCATTCTTTTACCCATTTCCCAGGACCAATAGGCCTCGAGTAGCTGTGATTTGAAAGATTTCTAAGGCACTGATTGGAGCAGAAAGAATATTAGAATATCTGCAATTGCATAACACTCTCCGGCTTACACGCCGGGTATTACGTGGAGACACTATTAACACATTGCTTACTATAAAAGGTATAATCACCAAGGGCGAAAAACCCTTCTTATCTGTGAAAAAACGCGAGAGAGACCTTCAACATGTCCGCCCCACACAACAATAATGGATAGGCTAGTGCATGAGAACTAGCTCCATATCTTGTACCTTTGGTAAACATTCATAATGTGAGGAGCAGTTGCAACTTCATTTAGTGTTAAGTCAATTTGTCGCTCAAGAATAGGATTGATGTGTCACAGTAGTAGTACCATGCAGTTTTTGCCCGATCACTACCTTAAGTATACAGAATTGTGTTTGAAAACAGTAAAGCCCTTAATCCGCAACTAGTAGTGGGTAGTCTTTTCGTGAACCGAAAAACGAGCAATTCTTTAGACACTTTTGTTTAAATCTCCGGTTTTAATATTTTGGGGAGCGTGAAGGTACAAATTTTGTATAGGAGCGTATCTTTATATTGTAAAGGTATTCATTTGAAGTGACTGTCGTTTTATAGGGTTTTTGGACCCAGGCACAAGGGTCCCTCATACTGCTTGCTTTTCATGCTGGCTGAATCAAAGCGGTTTTCTCCGCAAGGCTGCTCTTTGCTGCATACTTATGAGAGCCTTGCTCCTTGCATGGAATCTAACTTCTGGTGGTAGTAAAATCCACCAAGGATTCCAGATCAGGAGAGAATGTTTTGGGTTTCATATAAGAAACCTTTAGCCCGAATGGCTGAGGGGAATTTTGTCTAGCTGCACTACCCACCATCCACTTCTTGATGTGGGAATCAGCTAAATTTAACAGTAGGTAAGAATCATCTCAAATAATATAAATTTTCATAATAAAATTTATTATTTGGATACTTACCTACTGTTAAAGTAGACCCACCCAGCCTCCCCACAACTTAGTGGGCTGTCAAGGAGAATTCTGACAAGAGCTAAAACATCCGGAATACACCTGGTGGAGAACAGGTAAACTAGACAGTCATCCGCTCAGCCATTCGATTTTTTTGTTTGAATGCTGACTCGCCTCATCAGCGGGGAGATATATAGCTAAATTTAACAGTAGGTAAGTATCCAAATAATAAATTTTATTATGAAAATTTATATTTTTTCTCACCTTTCTTGTTTATTTTTTTTATAATATATAATTGATTGTTATTCAGAAACATAAGATAATGTGTAAAGAACTGTATTTTGCTAGCATTACTTTATTTAGGTAATGTAAAGATCCTTTAAAAAGATTACTTGTACCTTTCCCCCCAGTTGCTTTAGATGAATAGTAAAAGCAACATGTTAATTTAAGAGTTCTTTTTGTACTTATTACTTATGTAAATTGTCACAAGCTTAGCCTTGCACACTTATCCTCAGTTTGGTCATTGCGTTGACAAAGTGTCACCAGTTTTAAAAGAGGACGATCAGCCCCCTGCGTGGGAGGTCACAGTCACAGCATTGGCTGATGGTGTAACAACTACCACTATAGTAGATGCCTTGTGTGTTTGTAACGGGTAAGAATTAATAGTGCTTATGTATTTTGTTGAATGATTGCTTAATATTCTTGGCTGACAAAATTGCAAATTCAGTTGCTTAAATTTGCTTTTATAATTGTTTTGGAATAAGTGTGCTATCTTATTCCAATTGGAATTCTACAGTTTCTGCATAATTTTCTGGATAATTATTAGCAGTGGGTATTAACCTATTTGTATATTTTAAGAATTAGTTGTTTAAGATTATTTTTGCTAGAAATTAATGTTTCACAACTATTGTTGGGGGGGATAAAGGCCGTAGTATAGCTTTGTTTCAACATAACACTCATCAATTTACAGTTGCCTTCCCCTGTGGTCAGCAGGTCCTGTAGACATGCTCTAAAAAAAAAAGAACCTACTACATAGTCTGGTATGTATGTGAAACACCTGTCCCCTCTAGGGTTTCAAGTTATTCCTTCTGTGTCCATTGAGAATGCATCACATGATATTTAGCTCCCAGAATTTATTTCTACACTCTTATTTCTTAATAATTTTTTTTATTTCATCTGCATTTTCCTAGTTGACTTATTTATGCCCCTGGTATTGGTTTGTACCTCCATTCATATAGAATCATCTTGCCGTTAGTTCCTAACTTTAGGATGGTTTCTTCTACCAAAGGTTTGCAAAGTCCTATGTCATAAGTGATAATGCCCTAATTTGTCTTATATGCAAATTTTTGGCCCATGATGATCCCTCAATTCTGTCCTCCCCTATCAGGGCCCAGCAGCTTTGGCTGCTGTTGCTGCTTTTGTTCTCTAGTTTGAGGACAGGCTAAGAATCTTTGAGCCCTTTCTTGTTTGGGTGGTGTAGATAGATTTGGAGGTTCTTGGTGCTCCTGAGAATCGGAAGATTCATTGGTGTGCTTATGTTTGGTCTTGTGGTAATGAATTCTTCTTGATCTGAAGAGATTTCTGGAGTAACCTCTCCTTTTTTCGTATGATCTTCTGGGGTCTGCATCTTGGTGGTCAAGTATTTGAAGACAATAGCCTCCTTCCCATTTAGGTTTAGAATGTCAGAGTTGTTATAAACAGTAGAAGCACCATTAGTCCAAGAATCAACATATCCAGTGTGAGGACTAATTCTGCCATAAAAAGTATATTTCAGTTAGTAGAGTATTAGACAGGGTGGCTTTTGGCAAACCAGTTTATTCAGATCCATTTTGATACCTTCAAAGCATTTTGGAAACCAAAAGAGGAAGTAATAGTAAAGCGTGCCTAGTAGTGCCATGCGGCCGAAGAAATCTTAGAGTATCAGTCTTATGCTCTTTCTGCTCCTTGAAAGAACTCTAAAGTGATTGATGTGTCTCCCCAAGCTATTTATTTCTTAACTAGTTTTTACCTTAGGATCCTGATGTTAACTCAGAGATAGAGTGTACATTTCCTACCAAGAGGCTGTTGGATTTACCAGGTACCTGAATGAAGTGCAGTAGTATGTCACCAACATAACATCCATTCAAAAACTTAATATCTATCTTGGGAGACGAAAGTCCAGTACTTATATGTTTTTTACACATTCCTTCTGTATAAAAATTACTGAAAGCCATCTGCATTCATCTCTAGTGGTGGTGGCAAGGCCAATGACGCCACATTTTCATAGCCTTTCATACTTAAATGACTTAATGGCTGTAGCAGATTTGGAAGGTGATGATGAAACTCTGGATTGGACTTTGTTGTATAGTGAGAGACATGAGTGTAATTCCTTGTGAGAAATATAAACTTATTGCAGATAGGTTAAGCAGTCAGTTTTCAACACCATTCATGACTTTATGGATATTTACGTGGCATGAAAAAATCAGTGTGGTTACTCTGAGCTTTAGGTTGGTTTTGTAAATAATATTTTTTGTTTTGCATGAACTTATCAATGATGTTGAAAACAATGTAATTGCCTTATGAGATAAGTTTTTATGTCATTGTCTCTTGGTATCGTGGTGCCAGTTTCCACATATTGGAACAAAGTGAAGGCATTGTGTTATAGTGGATCCTAATTCTTATACCCTTAGATCACTTTAAATGATAAAAGAACGATGTTGGATGCTCAGTGCATTATCGCAAGCAAGGGGTATAAATTTAAACAACTTCATGCGGGTTTAGAATGTAAACCCAATGGTCTGGTTAAGTATAAGGCTATTGTGAAATACAGTAATGGTGGTATGTTATGAATATTGAATAGTTTTAGAAGTTTGTAAATTATTTGCGTTATTCGTGTAGCTTCACTTTTGTCATTTCAGCGTTTGACTTAAAGTTGTAAACTTGTCTTACTCTGTATATTGTTGTCAGCCTTTTACTGTAGCTATATTTCATAGCACTGGTATTATCAACACTTTTTCAGCCATTTTAGTGTGCCTGCAATTCCTCCAGTTACCAACATTGAAAAATTTAATGGCAAGAAACTTCATAGTCATGATTATAGGGATCCAAGAGAGTATGTTTGGTCGTCGAGTGTTGATACTAGGAGCAGGTGCTTCTGGTTTAGACATTTGCATGGAAGTTTCATCTCTTGCAGATGAGGTAAGTGAGTGCTTTTCTCAGTATTTTTGAAAATTAAAAGATTGTTTGCAGACAAATGATGTTAGTGTTTAAAATACAGTACATTTTTCATATTTATGATTTTATTCTTGATTCCATAACCATTCAACAAATAGTGTTAGTTCTTTGTTAATTTATAATAAATTTTTCTATATATAGGTGTACCTAGCCCACAACTTTCCTGTGTTAATTCCCAGTGAACTGCCTTCTAATATTCATCAAGTTCCGAGTGTGAAAAAAGCAACTCACGATGGATTTATTTTGAATGATGGACGGCTTGTGGAAGTTGACACAATAATTTTTTGTACAGGTGAATTTTTCATATTAATTGTTTGTCCCTTGTAAAACTAACTTAGTTTTCTAACATCTTTTTGTTCTTATTTTCTACAAAGAAGTAAAGATGGTGAAGCATATTTAAAAAAAAAAAAAAAAAAAACCTTCTATAGTAACCTTCAGTCAGTGTAAAAACAACTTGTTATTTCAAACTCATCAAAAATAGCCTACACCACCTAAAAATGGTTAGGGTTATTTATGCACTCTGAGAAGGAAGGTTTAGTCATAGAATGAAATAAACGAAAATTTTAGTAAATAAATTTTTACCAGAATTTTCAGTTTTTTAAAAAATGTCAAATTTTACTGTTTAGTAGTATCAGTTCAAAAAACTATTTGTGCTAATTTTGAACTCAGATGATGAAGATTTATTGAGAGTCAATTTGAAATAAATTTGAAGAAATGAAATTTTACCAGAATTTTCACTGATCTTTTCTCTGCAATAAATAATATTTAATCATGCTAATAGACAATTAATTTAACAGACAGACCAAACTCACCCCTCTCCCATGCATCAAGAAAATAAGTTGCCTCCCATGTATACCATTTTATGAGAAACTTTCATTTTTCAGGGTATGAGTACAAGTTTCCTTTCCTGTCAGACTCCTGTGGTATTTGTGTAGAAAATAATCAAGTAAAGCCTCTCTACAAGCACGTAATCAATGCTCGCTACTCAACAATGGGGTTTATTGGATTACCATCGAGGGTTGTTGTGTTTCCTCTGGTATATTATCAGGTATGTTGTTCACTTCTCCTTTGTCTGCCTTGTTAACTTCACCCTTTACATACTATGCACAGTACTTGTCCTTAGTGTACTTTTCTTGTGCTTTTGCCTTAAACTTCTTTGCTTTCGTTGCCCTCATAAAATCATATGATTACTTGTGTTATGATAAATTCTCTTTCACGAAATTGATGCTTATTGCTGTAACCCTTTAATGGTTATTATAGTACTATATGGAGATGATTATACGTAATAGTTGCCTTTGTTGGTCTTATGAAGAACTTTATCAATTTTGATACAGTATTATTATTAATGGTTTATTCATAGAAAATGCAAATTGTCTAATTCTTTTATAAATTAAACCCTAACACCTAGCTTACACAGTCAAACAAAGTGGTAATACACTTAAAATTAGCCTTTCCATAGGGCCCCCATTCACCTGCTAAAAGCTCTTACTTGTAGGCTGTATCAAGTGCTCTGCAAAGTACATTTTCATCCATCTTCATAAGTTCATGGGAGCACTTTGTGCACATTTTTTTCATCATTTGCTCATTTTTTGTTTGGAATTTTGTCTTGTAGGTACTGGGTGTATTTTTTAGTTTTCTGTAAAAGAAAACTATATTGAGATACTTTGTCTGCCCTCAGATCTTAAAAACTACTGAGGCTAGAGGTCTGCAATATGCTGATCATCAGCCCTCCAATCATCAAACTTACCAAATTGCAGCACTCTAGCTTCAGTAGTTTTTATTTTATTTAAGGTTAAAGTTAGCCATGGTTGTGAGTGTCGCTGCTATAGGTTCCAACAACGCAGGTCACCATCGGATGGTGGCTAAAGTTTCATGGGCAGCAGTTGAGAGTTTCATGGCCTTTGGCTGAGAGTTTCACACACAGTATTATACTCTGAACAGACAACTCGATTGCACTGAAGGTTTTTTTTGCGCATTTTTTACTTGTTACATGTTGTTGTGACTTTAATTGTTGCATGTTGCTGCGACATTAATTTTGTTCAGCTATTGTAGCTACTACAGTTTTCTTTGCTAATAGACATTGATGGTGTCATGATTAAATTGCTGTTCATTGAAAATCCACAATTATAACAATAAATCCTACTATTGATAAGAGTTTAAAGCTAGTAACAAAGACTTTCTGACACCTGAATGGTGTTCCTCACCAGTGACACTAAAAAATAAGAATAGCATGAGGTTGTTATCCTCTCACCCTCCTCTCTTAATTGACCAGAGAGAAAATGTTCACTCACTATTTTTATTGTAACTTTTTAGCTTAAAAACTGATGATTACTGTTGAGGTGTTCAAAACTCTGTTTTCCATTTTCAGCTTTTGTCACTTATATGGATTATTGTTATAATTGTGGATTTTTAATTAATAATTTTCTTTATGAAATTGAATGTATTATTTTACATTTAGTATATTCTTTATATAATGGATTTTATGTTTTGCTTTCTTAAACTGTGTTGACGTTACAGTTTCTGCCTTTTAATGGTTGTATCATCCTGGTGTAACTTGTCATTAGAAATTACATGTAAACTAAATACAGTTATTACTTTGATTTTTTATTTTACATATATGTTCTAGTTTTACATGCCGTTACAGCAATAAGAATATGAGAATTCTTACATTTTGGCCAAATGACCACATTATCTCAAAGTAAAGTTGGCGTCTTGGAATGGATGGGTTTCAGTTCTTTTCAGGTTATTAAATTTTCCAATCAGCCCATATCTCTTTCAAGTTGACCAGTTCATCAAAAATATATCTTTAAAATTAAATTTGACAGAACATTAGCATGCATCTGTGATAGGTAACATCAACTACAAAAAAAAAATCTGAGGGGTTAATATAACATCCTTCTACAGTAGGCATTTTAACTTCCATTTATTAACGTTTTGCAATTAACATCTTCCCCATAAAATTCATAGAATACCTTACCCAGGAGAACATTTCACCCTAACCTTAGGGCACAGGATCCTACCTAATTGAGGTGGTCTTGATACTCCCTTAATCTTGCATAGATAAATATATTCTGTACTAACTACTATTAGCAATTTTAATATCCTGTTCATAAATTTTAGCAATTAGCATCTCTCTTGATATACACCTTTGCTTGTTACAATAAATACTTAGGGATAGTATACACTGCAAGCCTGCACAGTGTACCAAACACACAAACTCCATAAAGGGAAAAGCTGAAGTAAGAATGTTTGTGATGTTGACAATGCATTGTATGCATACTGTAAAATATGTTCTTAGCACTGACAATACATATTGTAAACTACTAATAGTATACGTATCCATATGACATGACATTGTACCACATCTGTACTAAGCCTGTGCATAATAGAACCTCATGAAAAAAATTTATAAGAGTAAAGATTTTATCAGAATGGGAATAGTGTACTGCACACATAAAATATGCGTAATAGTATGTAATCCTTATGTAATTCTGACATGAACTGAAACTGCAACTGTTTGCATCTTTTTACTTTTCTAAGTAAATTTTTCATTTTGGTAAATGTAACTGAAGTGATTTTTTTCCACTGTTTATCCTCAGTGGGTATTGCTGTTGTACTGCACTTTGGTAATGTCTATATCCCATTATAATTTTTACAAATATTTGGCTATAAGTGTAAAAGCAGATTTTATTTTGGACCGGTAATTGCTTACCACAAGATTCCCCATTCTTTTATTTTCCTACTTGTGTGTCAGTTAACTAAGTTGTTATGACTGTATGCGGCAATGAAGGTGAATGCTCATTAAGGCCCTTAACTTACACTGGTCAGCTCCTCAAATTATGCCATTCTTTGTCTGATACTGCCTCCTTAATCTCCAAAAGGTCTGAAGTATTTGTAAGAGGATGCCATCTAGGCTATGTGCTATAGTTCCAACGATCAATTTTTCATCTTGGGCAATTACAATGTTAGTCATTAAGTCCCCCAAGCTCTGTTGTAGAGCTTTGTGTTTTATTTTTGTCTGGCTACATACTTTCTTGGCAGCATTTGACCACTAGTAAAATCTAAATAGGTATATGTGATCTGTACTTCTGTGTGCTTTTGTATGAAAATATATTCCACATATAAACTATAATCTATTTGAAGTTCGTGGCCTTCGAGTTCATACAAAGTTTGTGTGTTTTCATAGTTAAAAGAGCAATCCCTCCTCTGAAGGAGCCTACTTCCTTAATCTAACTTTTATTGCTAATTAATGAATAAAAATTTGGGCTTTCTACTTTGAGCAGCAAAGCATGTTGCTATCTGTGAAAGCAAATTAATATAAGAACTTTTCATTTTTAGTGAGACTGCTTGGAAATTCCACTTGTTGCAAGACAAAAAAATTGGTTTTGCATTTTAGTGAAAGATATGTATGTCGTTGCTTTTTAGTGTGAAGGAACTGTTCAAAAAGCTTCTGAGGCCTAAACAAGCAGTCATATAACAGGATACATTCAGCTTGATCCACACCTGCCACAGAAGAATAATTTGCATTCAATTTGATCTCACCTTGATACCATTCAGAATACTTATCTACATTCTTTAAAGTTTTCACTTCTTTACCTCATCGATGTTTAAGTTTAAGGCAGCATTTTTCTACCAAAATGCTCATGATGTTACAAAGCAAGACAGGTGTTGCCAGATGATAGGGAGTGAATGTTGTTAACACCTTTTCTTTTTATCCTTGGTAGGTTTGCTACTTTCTAGCAACACTCACGGGTCAAGCCAAACTGCCGTCAGTGACAGAGATGATGTCAGTTGTAGAGAAAGGTTTGAGTGACATCCGTTTAAAGGGACGGAACCAGAAAGATTATCATCGCCTCCATGCCGAACAGTGGGATTATATGGAAGACCTGGCATTGTGCTCAGGAGTAGATCCACCACCAGGTTTCATGAAAAAGATATGGGGTATTGTCATCATTAGGCTTTTCCTATCTTTTCCACTCTTCAAGACTTATGCTTACAAACCTGCTGAAGACGGAACAATTGTTGAGTCAAGATATGGCGAAATATTGAGTACACGCTGGGATTTAACGCAGCTGGTTTTCAAACAGTTGGTTCGTCTTGTTTGGAGGGACTTTCGTAATGTTTTTTGGTTGATCAGTTCTGTGACCTTAGGCCTAGTTAAAAAGTTATTCAAGAAAGATTGACATTTTTCTATTAAGGCCTGAGAAAATATTGAAAATATATATCTTATAAAAAATACTGTACTGTAGAGTACATTAGTTTTATACATTTATATTATAAGGATTGTAGGTTCATAATACTGTAATGTTATGGTGCTTGATTTGTCAGGGAAGTTGACTTCCTAATAACATTTGTATTTGAATATAGAGTTAATTTAATTGAACTCTATACTCTGAATAAAGTTTTTTATGCTCATGTAAATTTTTCTGCCTCAAATGGACAGAAAATTTTTGCATAGTAGCTGCTGTATAAAAGGTTATACAGCAGACTCCTCCTCTTCATAAGAAATTAGATGTTAGTTGAAAACTTAGCCTTTGAAGCACACAATATGTCATAGTAACAAGAAATAATGTTTATCCTCTAGATAGTACATGCTGCCTGTAGGCTTTCTGTTTTCTGTAAGGTAGTGTAATCAGTTTTTATTATAGTAGAAGCCAAAATTCTGCAAGTAACTCATAAATTCTGAGTGGGTGGAAACCTCTGTAGATGACGTTTAAAAGATCTGGACTGGAGATGAATGCAATTCACAGGTCTAACATCCACTAGATCTGACCATTCTAGCTTCTATTTGTTTGTTTTTAATTTGTGTGCCTCATTTATTATGAAGAGTTACGAAGTTAATTATATAACTTAAAGTCCTTTTCAAATGATTGCAAAGTTGTCATCTGACCAACCTCTTATAAAAGGTGGCACAATGATTGAATCCCGTTGCTGAATAACCACTGGTTCCATGCAACGTAAAAACACCATACAAATAAACAAACAAACAAACAATGATTGAATGAATAAATGAACCTGTGCTTGCATCCAATATTGGCTTGTCAAAGGCCTTAAGGCACTAGTATTTATTCTTAGTTTTTATAGCTCTTATTTATAATTAAATAGAAAGGGGTGCAGAAAAGGACGTTCTTAATTTCTACTTTCTGTAGAAAACTTGTTAGCAGCAGAATCTGAGGAAGGGTTCATAGAAATGTATGTGACTATGAGATGGATTTTAGTTTTTTGAAAAAGAAAACTATTGAGATGGTTTGGTCTGTCCATCCGTACTTTTTGTCAGCACTTTTTCTGTCCTCCCTCATATCATAAAAACTACTGAGGCTAGAGGGCTGCAAATTGGTATGTTGATCATCCACCCTCCAATCATCATATATACCAAATTGCAGCCCTCTTTCCTCAGTAGTTTTTATTTCATTTAAGGATAAATTTAGCCATGATCGTGCATCTGGCAATGCTATGGGACAGACCACCACCAGGCATTAGTGAAGGTTTCATTGGCCACAGCTCATACAATATTATGCACTGTAAAGAAAACTTGATTGCGCCAAAGAAACTTCTGTGTATTTTTTACTGGTTACAACTTAAAAAGGAAAATTGTAAGTCATTATAAACTAAGCATTTAAAGATACTGAGAAGAAGCCAATCAAAACTGTAATATGGAGAGGAAAAAACTAGCTAAGCAGGAGAAGAATATGAGGTTTATTCTTACAATAAACAAATTTTTACATGAGCAATGTCAAGACCAGTAGGGAGGGCAGAGTC
>NC_087216.1:21026068-21066423 GCF_015104395.2 Macrobrachium nipponense | reverse complement strand
GACTCTGCCCTCCCTACTGGTCTTGACATTGCTCGTGTAAAAATTTGTTTATTGTAAGAATAAACCTCATATTCTTCTCCTGCTTAGCTAGTTTTTTCCTCTCCATATTACAGTTTTGATTGGCTAAGGGCGAGCTAGAGGTGCAAGGTCAGGAAGAGGATCCCGACCCTCATCATCTCAATGAAGTTTCTCAGGTGGGAGGCAGGCTGTACCTCTTCTGACATCGTTGGGGGTTCAGCAGTTAGGCGAAAAGCATAGTATCCAGGGGCCTAGGCTGGAGTTGGATCAAGGGTCCTCCTCCACCCATCACCTTCTATCAGGAGCCAACGCAAGAGTTGATGGATTACTCCAGGGACCTTCTCCAGAAGGGAGCAGTCTCCAGGACAAAGAACTTAAAATTTCAGGGTCATCTATTCAGTGTCCCAAAGAAAGGGACCGACAAAAGGAGGGTTGATCTTAGACTTGTCCCCGTTTTTTAAACTTGTACATTCGTTGCGACAAGTTCAAAACAAAATGCTGACCATCTCTCAGGTACGGACCTTACTTCCCTGTGGAGCCGTCACCACCTCTATAGATCTTACAGACGCCTATTATCATGTCCAGGTAGCTCGGCACTTCCGACCATTCCTGGGCTTCAAACTAGGGAAAGAAGCCTACTCCTTCAAGGTGATGCCCTTCGGGCTGAATATAGCTCCAAGGGTTTTCACGAAACTGGCGGAGGCAGTGGTGCAGGAGCTAAGGTCTCAGGGTATATTGGTGGTGGCGTACCTAGACGACTGGCTAATCTGGGAGATGGACAAAGACAAGTGTATGAAAGCCACGGACAAGGTCGTGTCTTTCCTGGAATATATAGGGTTCAAGATCAACAGGGCCAAGTCCTGGTTAACTCCAGAGTCCAAGTTCCAGTGGCTAGGTATCCATTGGGACTTGGATTCACACACTATTTCCATTCCAGCAGGGAAGAGGAAGGAGATTGCCAAGGCAACAAGACAATTCTTAAAATGCAAAACGACTTTGAGAAGGAATCAGGAGGATCCTAGGCTCGCTTCAGTTTGCCTCGGTCACAGACGTTTTGTTGAAAGCCAAGCTCAAGGACATCAATCAAGTTTGGCGTTCAAAGGCCAATGCCAAGTGTCGGGACAAGTTCGCCCGGATACCTCTGATTCTCAGGAAACGTCTGCGCCCATGGGCAAAGGCCGCAAGCCTAGCCAAAGAGTTACCGTTGCAGTTCCCTCCCCCGTCCCTATTGGTGCATACGGACGCATCACTGACAGGTTGGGGAGGTTATTCACAGCACGAGAAGGTTCAGGGAACTTGGTCACATCAGTTCCAAAAGCTTCACATCAACATCCTGGAAGCTATGGCAGTGTTTCTGACTTTAAAAAGCTCCGTCCTCCGAAGAAGACTCATATCAGGTTGGTTCTCGACAGTGCGGTAGTGGTACACTGTATAAACAGAGGTGGTTCAAAGTCAAGTCATGTGAGCCACGTGATGATAGCAATTTTTTCTCTAGCAGCCAAGAACACCTGGCATCTATCGGCTACCCATCTGGCAGGAGTCCACAATGTAGTAGCAGACGCACGGTCTCGATGAGTCCCCCTGGAGTCAGAATGGTCACTGGACCAGGAATCCTTCAAGAGGGTTTGCAGGAGAGTACCGGGTCTGGAAGTAGATCTGTTTGCTACAGAGGCAAACCACAAGCTGCCTTGTTACGTAGCCCCAAATCTGGACCCTCTGGCATACGCTACGGACGCCCTGAGTATAGATTGGAACCAGTGTAGGAAGGTTTATTTATTTCCTCCAGTGAACCTTCTCCTGAAGGTGCTGCACAAGTTGAGATCCTTCGAAGGTCAGGTGGCTCTCATAGCTCCTCACTGGCCCAAGAGCAATTGGTTTCCCCTTCTCCTGGAACTATGTCTTCGTCCTCACCCTCTCCCGGACTTGAGGCTGTCGCAACAAGTTCAAACGAGGACTGTGTTCGATTCCTCAGGTCTTACAAACCCTAACTTTATGGATTTCATGAAGTTTGCAGGTAGGAGAGTAGGGACATTGATCCACAGAACATTTTGTTCTTGGAGTCCAGACAAAAGAGAATCTACACTTCGCCAGTATGATTCAGCAGTTAAGAAATTGTCTACATTTCTCAGGGAATCAAATATCAAAGTAATGACAATGAACGTGGCTATAACCTTCTTCAGGACTTTGTTCGAACAAGGCTTGGCAGCTGCCACAATAACAACCACTAAGTCAGCTCTGAAAAAGATTTTTCTTCTCGGGTTTGGTATAAATCTAACTGAGTCTTATTTCACCTCAATCCCAAGGGCATGTGCACGCCTGCGGCCCATTCACAGGCCGTCGTCAGTGTCATGGTTTCTTAACGATGTTCTCAGGTTAGCCTCGGAAACAGACAACTTCAAATGTGATTACCAAACCCTTTTGCGTAAGACACTGCTTTTATTGAGTCTGGCTTCAGGTGCCAGGATATTGGAGCTGTCATCTTTATCTAGAGACCAAGGGCATATAGAGTTCCTTTCCTCAGGTGACGTGTTGCTTTCGCCAAATAAAGAATTTCTGGCTAAGAATGAAGACCCTTTGGTAAGGTGGTCCCCATGGAAGATTGTTCCGCTTCCGCAGGATCCGTCTTTATGTCCTGTTTAAACTCTTAAGGACTATTTATCTAGAACATCTACCTATTCCGAAAGCCCCCCTTTTCATTAGAAACGGTGGTGGTACCATATCTCTAAAGGGCATTAGGCAGCAGATTTTGTATTTTATCAAGAAAGCCAGCCCAGGGTCATTTCCCAAGGTGCATGACATTCGGGCTATAGCAACTTCTGTAAATTTCTTCAAATATATGAACTTTGATGACCTGAAGAAGTATACTGGTTGGAAGTCGCCCTCAGTTTTCAAAAAGCATTACCTTAAGTCTTTGGAGGATCTTAAATATCATGCAATAGCTGTAGGGAGACCAGTGTCTCCTGCTACAACATCAATATAGTACTGTCCTTGTGTCATATGAATCTTTTCCATTATGCCAGCCTCATTAACATTCTACCTACCTCAGCAAATGTCTTTGTTATTAGAATTGGTGTATAGTGTTACGTTTATACAAATTATTGGTAATTATTTTATTATGTGCGTGTTTTGTTGCCACATGTTATTGCTATATGGTGTATTTTGTAAATAATAAATTGTATTTTTCCCAATTCTAGACTATTTTTTTATTTCTTTAATCCCTCTTGAGTTCAAATTAATATTGTATTTCATTTCAGAGGGATGTAGCTTGGTGTTTCTCTGGTACAATTTCACGGAGCGACGCGGCTGAGCTAGAAAAGGGATTTTGACGTAGGAAAAATCTATTTCGGGGCGAGGAAGCCGTGTCGCCCAGTGAAATCCCCCCCTGGTTTTTTCCCCCCCCTTGCTGTGCACCAAGCTTCAATGCTATCGATAAGTATGACGTCACAGACGCCTTCAACGGGGTAGCTAGGTGTGACCTTATGGGTCCGGCTCCCCGTATTTAGGGTCGGGTTTGATCAGGAAAAGGCTAATTGGAGGGGTTGCTGTGGTAGTGTTTAACACTCGCCCCAGTTTTATACCGACACCTTTTATATAGGTGAGCGAGTCAGAGGCTTCTGACATGTCCAATTTAGCAGTTCTCTGGTATTATAGCAATATTTTACTAGAAATAGTGCTAAAGAAGACACATTTCACTGGGCGACACGGCTTCCTCGCCCAGAAATAGATTTTTACTACGTCAAAATCCCTTTTATAATGACTTACAATTTTCCTTTTTAAGTAACCAGTAAAAAATACACAGAAGTTTCTTGGGGCAATCAAGTTTTCTTTACAGTGCATAATATTATATGAGCTGTGGCCAATGAAACCTTCACTAATGCCTGGTGGTGGTCTGTCCCATAGCATTGCCAGATGCACTATCATGGCTAAATTTATCCTTAAATGAAAAAAAACTACTGAGGCAAGAGGGCTGCAATTTGGTATATATGATGATTGGAGGGTGGATGATCAACATACCAATTTGCAGCCCTCTAGCCTCAGTAGTTTTTATGATATGAGGGAGGACAGAAAAAGTGCTGACGAAAAGTACGGATGGACAGACCAAGCCATCTCAATAGTTTTCTTTTTCAAAAAACTAAAATCCATCTCATAGTCACATACATTTCTATGAACCCTTCCTCAGATTCTGCTGCTAACAAGTTATCTACAGAAAGTAGACATTAAGAACGTCCTTTTCTGCACCCCTTTCTATTTAATTATAAATAAGAGCTATAAAAACTAAGAATAAATACTAGTGCCTTAAGGCCTTTGACAAGCCAATATTGGATGCAAGCACAAGTTCATTTATTCATTCAATCATTGTGCCACCTTTTATAAGAGGTTGGTCAGATGACAACTTTGCAATCATTTGAAAAGGACTGTAAGTTATATAATTAACTTCATAACTCTTCATAATAAATGAGGCACACAAATTAAAACAAATAGAAGCTAGAATGGTCAGATTTAGTGTATGTTACACCTGTGAATTGCATTCATCTCCAGTCCAGATCTTTTAAACGTCATCTACAGAGGTTTCCACCCACTCAGAATTTATGAGTTACTTGCAGAATTTTGGCTTCTACTATAATAAAAACTGATTACACTACCTTACAGAAACAGAAAGCCTACAGGCAGCATGTACTATCTAGAAGATAAACATTATTTCTTGTTACTATGACATATTGTGTGCTTCAAAGGCTAAGTTTTCAACTAACATCTAATTTCTTATGAAGAGGAGGAGTCTGCTGTATAACCTTTTATACAGCAGCTACTATGCAAAAATTTTCTATCCATTTGAGGCAGAAAAATTTACATGAGCATAAAAAACTTTATTCAGAGTATAGAGTTCAATTACATTAACTCTATATTCAAATACAAATGTTATTAGGAAGTCAACTTCCCTGAAAAATCAAGCACCATAACATTACAGTATTATGAACCTACAATCCTTATAATAAAAATGTATAAAACTAATGTACTCTACAATACAGTATTTTTTATAAGATATATACTTCAATATTTCTCAGGCCTTAATAGAAAAATGTCAATCTTTCTTGAATTAACTTTTTTTTAACTAGGCCCAAGGTCACAGAACTGATCAACCAAAAAACATTACGAAAGTCCCTCCAAACAAGACGAACCAACTGTTTGAAAACCAGCTGCGTTAAATCCCAGCGTGTACTCAATATTTCGCCATATCTTGACTCAACAATTGTTCCGTTTCAGCAGGTTTGTAAGCATAAGTCTTGAAGAGTGGAAAAGATAGGAAAAGCCTAATGATGACAATACCCCATATCTTTTTCATGAAACCTGGTGGTGGATCTACTCCTGAGCACAATGCCAGGTCTTCCATATAATCCCACTGTTCAGCATGGAGGCGATGATAATCTTTCTGGTTCCGTCCCTTTAAACGGATGTCATTCAAACCTTTCTCTACAACTGACATCATCTCTGTCACTGACGGCAGTTTGGCTTGACCCGTGAGTGTTGCTAGAAAGTAGCAAACCTACCAAGGATAAAAAGAAAAGGTGTTAACAACATTCACTCCCTATCATCTGGCAAAACACCTGTCTTTGCTTTTGTAACATCATGAGCATTTTTGGTAGAAAAATGCTGCCTTAAACTTAAACATCGATGAGGTAAAGAAGTGAAAACTTTAAAGAATGTAGATAAGTATTCTGAATGGTATCAAGGTGAGATCAAATTGAATGCAAATTATTCTTCTGTGGCAGGTGTGGATCAAGCTGAATGTATCCTGTTATATGGAGGCTTGTTTAGGCCTCAGAAGCTTTTTGAACAGTTCCTTCACACTAAAAAGCAACGACATACATATCTTTCACTAAAATGCAAAACCAATTTTTTGTCTTGCAACAAGTGGAATTTCCAAGCAGTCTCACTAAAAATGAAAAGTTCTTATATTAATTTGCTTTCACAGATAGCAACATGCTTTGCTGCTCAAAGTAGAAAGCCCAAATTTTTATTCATTAATTAGCAATAAGAGTTAGATTAAGGAAGTAGGCTCCTTCAGAGGAGGGATTGCTCTTTTAACTATGAAAACACACAAACTTTGTATGAACTCGAAGGCCAAGAACTTCAAATAGATTATAGTTTATACGTGGAATATATTTTCATACAAAAGCACACAGAAGTACAGATCACATATACCTATTTAGATTTTACTGGGGGTCAAATGCTGCCAAGAAAGTATGTAGCCAGACAAAAATAAAAGACCAAGCTCTACAACAGAGCTTGGGGGACTTAATGACTAACATTGTAATTGCCCAAGATGAAAAATTGATCGTTGGAACTATAGCACATAACCTAGATGGCATCCTCTTACAAATACTTCAGACCTTTTGGGGATTAAGGAGGCAGTATCAGACAAAGAAGGGCATAATTTAAGGAGCTGACCAGTGTAGGTTAAGGGCCTTAATGAGCATTCACCTTCATTGCCGCATACAGTCATAACAACTTAGTTAAACTGACATACAAGTAGGAAAATAAAAGAATGGGGAATCTTGTGGTAAGCAATTACCGGTCCAAAATAAAAATACCAAATTTTGTAACTAATTTGTATTTTTCATAACTAACAAACCTGAGGTCTTAACATTAGGATTTACTAGCGCCAAGCTGGAAACCGGTAGAATTAAATTACTTTGTGAGATCCCAGGGGACTAATGGCATCTATACCAGGTCACGGGGCATGTATACCCAGAATGCCCACGGCTACCTGTGACCCATCAGTTTATATTTCTAACCCAGTTTTAGACTGCTAGAGGGGTGGTTCGAGGTGGGCCTTTAACTGTTAAGACCTCAGGTTTGTTAGTTATGAAAAATACAAATTAGTTACAAATTTGGTATTTGTTCATACACGAAACAAACCTTCGGTCTTACATTAGGATAGACTTACTATTGGAGGGAGGTAAGTCTCTACAACTGACTGGAAGTTTGCCACCTTATCCATTTCCGAATATATAGGGAAATTCTAGAGAATGGACAATGAACCTAGGACCAAAGATATAAGCGGATCTATTGGTTTCCTCCCACTGGGTGTAGATACCATTCTACTGTTTACTCTTGTCCCTTGCGACTGGATCCACCTTCACCCTCTTTCTTTCCTTATTATCCAGAGGGGTGTGTTGCTACTGAAAAAGTATATCATCAGCTAAGATAGCTTCACAGTATGGCTGACCATCTCACCTGCATCTAGTCCGTTCCAGACATGACGGTACTCTCCTTCTATTGCCCGTAGTTAAAGGAGTAGGAAGAAAGTAGTAAAGAAAAAAGACCAGTCATCCCATTCATTCTACTTTCATACCTTCATCTTAGACTAGACGCAAACTGACCCGCCAGGGGCACTGGATGAACTATATCACTTGTTGGGCCGCCACCACTGGACCCAAGGAAAAGGTGTCCAAGGATCTATGGGCAAACATCTTTCAAATAAAATGAGGTGAAAGTTGTTTGGCGCTTCCACACGCCAGCTTTCAGAATTTTATCCACAGACATGTTCTTCTTAAATGCTAGGGAAGCACTCACACCCCTGATGTCATGAGCTCTAGCTCCCACCTGGCTATCTGACCCTCTGTCTTCTGCAGTATAAGCATTTCTGATTGTCTCCCTTAGCAAAATGATATTGTATTCTTGGACACTTCCTTCTTGTTCCGTCTGTACTTACGAACAACCTCTGGCACCCCGGCCTGAGGTGCCTTGTTCTCTTTAAGTACTCCCTTAGTGCCCTGACGGGGCACAGGAGCATTTCAGCTTTGTCGTTGTCTACAAAGTCTGCCAAGGAAGGTATGGTAAAGGAGTCGAATCTGCCGTCTACTATTGTTGGATTTTGGGTCTTTGCCACGAATTCTGGGACAAACTCACACACCATTGATCTCCAACCTCTCGAGTGCTTTATGATATGAGAGGCCATGTAGCTCCCCCACCCATTTTGGTTGAAGCCAGGGCCAATAAGAAGACTGTCTTCAGGGTCAGGCTCCTATCCGTGGACTGCCTTAGTGGTTCGTAAGGGGGTTTTGTCAGACTACTCAGTACCTTGGTCAGATCCCAATCTGGGGTTTTTAGCTCCTTTGGGTGGGCATGAGCTGTTCAAAGCTCCTCATCAGCATGGCCAACTCCCATGAAGACGATATGTCCACTCCTTTCATTCGTAAGACTGAGGCTAGAGCAGCCCTGTACCCCTTCACTGCAGATACAGACATATGTTTTTCTGTTCTGAGATATATCAGAAAGTCTGCTAACTGCTGAATAGTGGTACCGAGTGGAGACACGTTCCCCCTACGACACCAATCACAGTATTACAATATGTATTGTCAGTGCTAAGAACATATTTTACAGTATGCAAACAATGCATTGTCACCATCACAAACATTCTTACTTCAGCTTTTCCCTTTATGGAGTTTGTGTGTTTGGTACACTGTGCAGGCTTGCAGTGTATACTATCCTTAAGTATTTATTGTAACAAAGAAAGGTGTATATCAAGAGAGATGCTAATTGCTAAAATTTATAAACAGGATCTTAAAAAAAATTGCTATAGTAGTTAGTACAGAATATATTTATCTATGCAAGGTTAAGGGAGTATCAAGACCACCTCAATTAGGTAGGATCCTGTGCCCTAAGGTTAGGGTGAAATGTTCTCCTGGGTAAGGTATTCTATGAATTTATGGGGAAGATGTTAATTGCAAATGTTAATAAGTGGAAGTTAAAATGCCTACTGTAGAAAGATGTTATATTAACCCCTCAGATTTTTTTTTTGTAGTTGATGTTACCTATCACAGATGCATGCTAATGTTCTGTCAAATTTAATTTTAAAGATATATTTTTGATGAACTGGTCAACTTGAAAGAGATATGGGCTGATTGGAAAATTTAATAACCTGAAAAGAACTGAAACCCATCCATTCCAAGACGCCAACTTTACTTTGAGATAATGAGGTCATTTGGCCAAAATGTAAGAATTCTCATATTCTTATTGCTGTAAAGGCATGTAAAACTAGAAAATATATATGTAAAATAAAAAATCAAAGTAATAACTGTATTTAGTTTACATGTAATTTCTAATGACAAGTTACACCAGGATGATACACCATTAAAAGGCAGAAACTGTAACGTCAACACAGTTTAAGAAAGCAAACATAAAATCCATTATATAAAGAATATACTAAATGTAAAATAATACATTCAATTTCATAAAGAAAATTATTAATTAAAAATCCACAATTATAACAATAATCCATATAAGTGACAAAAGCTGAAAATGGAAAACAGAGTTTTGAACACCTCAACAGTAATCCTCATCAGTTTTTAAGCTAAAAAGTTACAATAAAAATAGTGAGTGAACATTTTCTCTCTGGTCAATTAAGAGAGGAGGGTGAGAGGATAACAACCTCATGCTATTCTTATTTTTTAGTGTCAACACTGGTGAGGAACACCATTCAGGTATCAGAAAGTCTTTGTTACTAGCTTTAAACTCTTATCAATAGTAGGATTTATTGTTATAATTGTGGATTTTCAATGAACAACAATTTAATCATGACACCATCAATGTCTATTAGCAAAGAAAACTGTAGCAGCTACAATAGCTGAACAAAATTAATGTCGCAGCAACATGCAACAATTAAAGTCACAACAACATGTAACAAGTAAAAAATGCGCCAAAAAACCTTCAGTGCAATCGAGTTGTCTGTTCAGAGTATAATACTGTGTGTGAAACTCTCAGCCAAAGGCCATGAAACTCTCAACTGCTGCCCATGAAACTTTAGCCACCATCCGATGGTGACCTGCGTTGTTGGAACCTATAGCAGCGACACTCACAACCATGGCTAACTTTAACCTTAAATAAAATCAAAACTACTGAAGCTAGAGTGCTGCAATTTGGTAAGTTTGATGATTGGAGGGTTGATGATCAACATATTGCAGACCTCTAGCCTCAGTAGTTTTTAAGATCTGAGGGCAGACAAAGTATCTCAATATAGTTTTCTTTTACAGAAAACTAAAAAAATACACCCAGTACCTACAAGACAAAATTCCAAACAAAAAATGAGCAAATGATGAAAAAATGTGCACAGAGTGCTCCCATGAACTTTTGAAGATGGATGAAAATGTACTTGGCAGAGCACTTGATACAGCCACAAAGTAAGAGCTTTTAGCAGGTGAATGGGGGCCCTATGGAAAGGCTAATTTTAAGTGTATTACCACTTTGTTTGACTGTGTAAGCTTGGTGTTAGGGTTTAATTTATAAAAGAATTAGACAATTTGCATTTTCTATGAATAAACCATTAATAATAATACTGTATCAAAATTGATAAAGTTCTTCATAAGACCAACAAAGGCAACTATTACGTATAATCATCTCCATATACTATAATAACCATTAAAGGGTTACAGCAATAAGCATCAATTTCGTGAAAGAGAATTTATCATAACACAAGTAATCATATGATTTTATGAGGGCAACAAAAGCAAAGAAGTTTAAGGTAAAAGCACAAGAAAAGTACACTAAGGACAAGTACTGTGCATAGTATGTAAAGGGTGAAGTTAACAAGGCAGACAAAGGAGAAGTGAACAACATACCTGATAATATACCAGAGGAAACACAACAACCCTCCGATGGTAATCCAATAACCCCATTGTTGAGTAGCGAGCATTGATTACGTGCTTGTAGAGAGGCTTTACTTGATTATTTCTACACAAATACCACAGGAGTCTGACAGTAAAGGAAACTTGTACTCATACCCTGAAAAATGAAAGTTTCTAATAAAATGGTATACAGGGAGGCAACTTATTTCTTGATGCATGGGAGAGGGGGGGTGAGTTTGGTCTGTCTGTTAAATCAATTGTCTATTAGCATGATTAAATATTATTTATTGCAGAGAAAAGATCAGTGAAAATTCTGGTAAAATTTCATTTCTTCAAATTTATTTCAAACTGACTCAATAAATCTTCATCATCTGAGTTCAAAATTAGCACAAATAGTTTTTTGGAACTGATACTACTAAACAGTAAAATTTGACATTTTTTAAAAAACTGAAAATTCTGGTAAAAATTTATTTACTAAAATTTTCGTTTATTTCATTCTAAGACTAAACCTTCCTTCTCAGAGTGCATAAATAACCCTAACCATTTTTAGGTGGTGTAGGCTATTTTTGATGAGTTTGAAATAACAAGTTGTTTTTACAATGACTGAAGGTTACTATATAAGTTTTTTTTTTTTTTAAATATGCTTTCACCATCTTTACTTCTTTGTAGAAAATAAAAACAAAAAGATGTTAGAAAACTAAGTTAGTTTTACAAGGGACAAACAATTAATATGAAAAATTCACCTGTACAAAAAATTATTGTGTCAACTTCCACAAGCCGTCCATCATTCAAAATAAATCCATCGTGAGTTGCTTTTTTCACACTCGGAACTTGATGAATATTAGAAGGCAGTTCACTGGGAATTAACACAGGAAAGTTGTGGGCTAGGTACACCTATATATAGAAAATCTATTATAAATTAACAAAGAACTAACACTATTTGTTGAATGGTTATGGAATCAAGAATAAAATCATAAGTATGAAAAATGTACTGTATTTTAAACACTAACATCATTTGTCTGCAAACAATCTTTTAATTTTCAAAAATACTGAGAAAAGCACTCACTTACCTCATCTGCAAGAGATGAAACTTCCATGCAAATGTCTAAACCAGAAGCACCTGCTCCTAGTATCAACACTCGACGACCAACATACTCTCTTGGATCCCTATAATCATGACTATGAAGTTTCTTGCCATTAAATTTTTCAATGTTGGTAACTGGAGGAATTGCAGGCACACTAAAATGGCTGAAAAAGTGTTGATAATACCAGTGCTATGAAATATAGCTACAGTAAAAGGCTGACAACAATATACAGAGTAAGACAAGTTTACAACTTTAAGTCAAACGCTGAAATGACAAAAGTGAAGCTACACGAATAATGCAAATAATTTACAAACTTCTAAAACTATTCAATATTCATAACATACCACCATTACTGTATTTCACAATAGCCTTATACTTAACCAGACCATTGGGTTTACATTCTAAACCCGCATGAAGTTGTTTAAATTTATACCCCTTGCTTGCGATAATGCACTGAGCATCCAACATCGTTCTTTTATCATTTAAAGTGATCTAAGGGTATAAGAATTAGGATCCACTATAACACACTGCCTTCAATTTGTTCCAATAAGTGGAAACTGGCACCACGATACCAAGAGACAATGACATAAAAACTTATCTCATAAGGCAATTACATTGTTTTCAACATCATTGATAAGTTCACACAAAACAAAAAATATTATTTACAAAACCAACCTAAAGCTCAGAGTAACCACACTGATTTTTTCATGCCACGTAAATATCCATAAAGTCATGAATGGTGTTGAAAACTGACTGCTTAACCTATCTGCAATAAGTTTATATTTCTCACAGGGAATTACACTCATGTCTTTCACTATACAACAAAGTCCAATCCAGAGTTTCATCATCACCTTCCAAATCTGCTACAGCCATTAAGTCATTTAAGTATGAAAGGCTATGAAAATGTGGCGTCATTGTCCTTGCCATCACCACTAGAGATGAATGCAGATGGCTTTCAGTAATTTTTATACAGAAGGAATGTGTAAAAAACATATAAGTACTGGACTTTCGTCTCCCAAGATAGATATTAAGTTTTGAATGGATGTGTTGGTGACATACTACTGCACTTCATTCAGGTACCTGGTAAATCCAACAGCCTCTTGGTAGGAAAATGTACACTCTATTCTGAGTTAACATCAGGATCCTAAGGTAAAAACTAGTTAAGAAATAAATAGCATGGGGAGACACATCAATCACTTTAGAGTTCTTTCAAGGAGCAGAAAGAGCATAAGACTGATACTCTAAGATTTCTTCGGCCGCATGGCACTACTAGGCATACTTTACTATTACTTCTTCTTTTGGTTTCCAAAATGCTTTGAAGGTACCAAATGGATCTGAATAAACTGGTTTGCCAAAAGCCACCCTGTCTAATACTCTACTAACTGAAATATACTTTTTATGGCAGAATTAGTCCTCACACTGGATATGTTGATTCTTGGACTAATGGTGCTTCTACTGTTTATAACAACTCTGACATTCTAAACCTAAATGGGAAGGAGGCTATTGTCTTCAAATACTTGACCACCAGGATGCAGTGACCCCAGAAGATTATACAAAAAAAGGAGAGAGGTTACTCCAGAAATCTCTTCAGATCAAGAAGAATTCATTACCACAAGACCAAACATAAGCACACCAATGAGTCTTCCGATTCTCAGGAGCACCAAGAACCTCCAAATCTATCTACACCACCCAAACAACAAGAAAGGGCTCAAAGATTCTTAGCCTGTCCTCAAACTAGAGAACAAAAGCAGCAAACAGCAGCCAAAGCTGCTGGGCCCTGATAGGGGAGGACAGAACTGAGGGATCATCATGGGCCAAAAATTTGCATATAAGACAAATTAGGGCATTATCACTTATGACATAGGACTTTGCAAACCTTTGGTAGAAGAAACCATCCTAAAGTTAGGAACTAACGGCAAGATGATTCTATATGAATGGAGGTACAAACCAATACCAGGGGCATAAATAAGTCAACTACGAAAATGCAGATGAAATAAAAAAAATTATTAAGAAATAAGAGTGTAGAAATAAATTCTGGGAGCTAAAATATCATGTGATGCATTCTCAATGGACACAGAAGGAATAACTTGAAACCCTAGAGGTGACAGGTGTTTTGCATACATGCCAGACTATGTAGCAGGTTCTTTTTTTTTTAGAGCATGTCTAAAGGACCTGCTGACCACAGGGGAAGGCAACTGTAAATTGATGAGTGTTATGTTGAAACAAAAGCTATACTACGGCCTTATCCCAACAATAGTTGTGAAACATTAATTTCTAGCAAAAATAATCTTAAACAACTAATTCTTAAAATATACAAATAGGTTAATACCCACTGCTAATAATTATCCAGAAAATTATGCAGAAACTGTAGAATTCCAATTGGAATAAGATAGCACACTTATTCCAAACAATTATAAAAGCAAATTTAAGCACCTGAATTTGCAATTTTGTCAGCCAAGAATATTAAGCAATCATTCAACAAAATACATAAGCACTATTAATTCTTACCCGTTACAAACACACAAGGCATCTACTATAGTGGTAGTTGTTACACCATCAGCCAATGCTGTGACTGTGACCTCCCACGCAGGGGGCTGATCGTCCTCTTTTAAAACTGGTGACACTTTGTCAACGCAATGACCAAACTGAGGATAAGTGTGCAAGGCTAAGCTTGTGACAATTTACATAAGTAATAAGTACAAAAAGAACTCTTAAATTAACATGTTGCTTTTACTATTCATCTAAAGCAACTGGGGGGAAAGGTACAAGTAATCTTTTTAAAGGATCTTTACATTACCTAAATAAAGTAATGCTAGCAAAATACAGTTCTTTACACATTATCTTATGTTTCTGAATAACAATCAATTATATATTATAAAAAAAAAACAAGAAAGGTGAGAAAAAATATAAATTTTCATAATAAAATTGATTATTTGGATACTTACCTACTGTTAAATTTAGCTATATATCTCCCCACTGATAGCGAGTCAGCATTCAAACAAAAAAATCGAATGGCTGCGTGGATGACTGTCTAGTTTACCTGTTCTCCACCAGTGTATTACGGATGTTTTAGCTCTTGTCAGAATTCTCCTTGACAGCCCACTAAGTTGTGGGGAGGCTGGGTGGGTCTACTTTAACAGTATGGTAAGTATCCAAATACGTACGTAATAAATTTTGGTTATTATGAAAAAATTTATATTATTTGAGATGATTCTTACCTACTGTTAAATTTAGCTGATTCCCACATCAAGAGTGGATGGTAGGTATGTTCAGCTAGACAAAAATTCCCCTCAGCCATTCGAGCTAAAGGTTTCTTATACGAAACCCAAACATTCTCTCCTGATCTGGAATCCTTGGTGGATTTTACTACCACCAGAAGTTAGATTCCATGCAAGGAGCAAGGCTCTCATAAGTATGCAGCAAAGAGCAGCCTTGCGGAGAAAACCGCTTCGATTCAGCCAGCATGAAAAGCAAGCAGTATGAGGGACCCCTGTGCCTGGGTCCAAAAGCCCTATAAAACGACAGTCACTTCAAATGAATACCTTTACAATATAAAGATACGCTCCTATACAAAATTTGTACCTTCACGCTCCCCAAAATATTAAAACCGGAGATTTAAACAAAAGAGTCTAAAGAATTGCTCTTTTTTCGGTTCACGAAAAGACTACCCACTACTAGTTGCGGATTAAGGGCTTTACTGTTTTCAAACACAATTCTGTATACTTAAGGTATTGATCGGGCAAAAACTGCATGGTACTACTACTGTGACGCATCAATCCTATTCTTGAGCGACAAATTGACTTAACACTAAATGAAGTTGCAACTGCTTCTCACATTATGAATGTTTACCAAAGGTACAAGATATGGAGCTAGTTTCTCATGCACTAGCCTATCCCTTATTGTTTGTGTGGGGCGGACATGTTGGAGGTCTCTCTCGTGTTTTTTCACAGATAAGAAGGGTTTTTCGCCCTTGGTGATTACACCTTTTATAGTAAGCAATGTGTTAATAGTGTCTCCACGTTTAATACCCGCGTGTAAGCCGGAGAGTGTTATGCAATTGCAGATATTCTAATATTCTTTCTGCTCCAATCAGTGCCTTAGAAATCTTTCAAATCACAGCTACTCGAGGCCTATTGGTCCTGGGAAATGGGTAAAAGAATGCAGTGTATGTGTTAGTGCTTGGCCCTTCCTTACCACCAAAAATGTCATCCGACCAACTCCAACCGTTGCGCAAGTGACCCTGGCACCTACCGGTGCCTGTGCCCCACACACAGTTCCGTACTCGCGAACAATTGTCTGTACTTTACACAATAATCCCAACGAACCGTTCCGACGTTCGAGTCCGATATTCAATGTCAGTGATGCCTTCTCCGATGAGGAAATCAACGTTGCATATACGAAATGGAAAGATCTGATACCAGAGAGCATTCTCAAGGAGCGATCCGCGAAGAACTTGTCCTCACACAAAAAAATATCATATAACACTAAGTGGGTAAGGACCTGCTCGGTGGAAATCTACGCCGATGACCTTACAATCTGCCTCCAAAGGGGCCCGCTGACCTAAGCCTACTCGCGGTGTACCACACGGCAGAAAATGCCTTCCAAACAGCAAAATCCCTCTCAGAAATAATGGGAAAAAACTCAGAAAAAATCAAGGAGACAAATGATAAATTATCAAGAATCTGGGACGTGATCAAAGGACTGCAGGATTCCCTAGACAGTCTTAAAACGGTGGAAACAAATAATCTCACACGGATCTGGGATGCGATCAAAGGAGTGCAGGGATCGATTGACAATCGCACAGATAGCCACCAAACTCCTATGAATGCGCATCCAGTTTTTCCTCGCCTCCCAGCAACATGGAAGTGCCCCTACACCTGTAGGCCGTTCTAGACAGTTGTCCCCCAACTTCCCCTCCCTCCCCAGTGCCTCCAGTGGAAGATAGAACCTCCGGTGATGATTACCAGCCCTAGTGATCCTCCCACCCTATCTCTCCCCGCCAACCCCCCATCGTAGATGCAGATGAGAGTGATCTTGAGGGGTCTGGCGGCTGGCAGATACAAACAAGCAGAAAGAAGAGAAGAACCTCTCGTTTGGCGCTGGACCGGAGCCCAACATTCGAGTTTTACCTCGCTCGACACCTGAGAAGAGATGTCACGTAGCAATTCACAATCTGCGCTCATCGGTGACGCTAAACGCCATAGTGGAGAGTCAAGTTTCTCACTGGCTCTGACCCACTTATCTCTCACGAACTCCCATGCAGAAGTAAACATAAAGTGGCTTACAGGATTACCTGCCTATTTCAACACCTCGACGTTCTTAAAGGCGAGAATTTCGGTCCTAATATATTAGTTTTTCAAGATATAACCTAATCCGGGACCAACCACCCCCAGGGGAACTTACCATCACTCCAACCAGGGTCATTTCCACCGCAAGTGCCAGTCCAACCGCCCACGGCGAGTGACTGCCCACTCTCCCTGGATAACCCCCATCCACACAAATGATCAGCGCATTCATCTCCCATCTTCGTGAGTAGCCATGGATACATTAAACATAATCTCTTGGAATATTTTTGGCCTCAAGCAGAACATTCCTCTCCTAAACATGCTCTGCAAAAATTTCAACGGCATCATTGCATTGCAAGAAACGCTCCTCTGGCCTCATGACCTTGCCATCTGCGATTCAATTCATGAAGACTTCAGAACCTTCTCGGCTTCATCGATGCAGTTACAGATCAAATCATAGCCGGTCGCCTGAAAGGGGACTTCTTTCCTGTGGCACAAATCGTTAGACAATATGATAAAGGTGATGACCTACAGGAGTGACAGATTGCTTGGGCTTCAAGTGACAGTAGGGAACTCTAAAATCCTAATAATTAATGTTTATATGCCATGGGAAAATAACAATAATTTTGATCATTACTGCATGATCCTAGGGGAGTTACACAGTATTATTCAAGATTCTCCTGCTGATCATATTTGTATAATAGGGGACCTTAATTCTCACCCCACAAAACAATTTTATAATGAACTTACTCGCTTCTGTCAAAATCATGCTCTCCAAATTAGCGATGTAATGCTCCTCCCTCCCTCCTCCTACTCATATGTACAATAATAGAGCGGACGCAAATTACAACCTCCTGGCTGGACCACTGCATCACATCTCACAACTTCATGATTCTATATGACCTGCAATATTCGCTACGATCTTGCAACGGGCTACGATCACATCCCATTACAGGTGTCATTCAGTACCCCCATCCCTCCCTACCGTGAACCCACTAACTGACCGCCCACCAGCGGTTAACTGGGAGTTTAAAAACCAACAGAAAACCAGATACTTTAGGGCGACCACGGAAACTAGGTTGCAGTCAATAATTCAACCGGCTGACGCCTTACTGTAGAAATGACCACCACAAGAGGGATCTGAATGAATTCTATTCGAACATAATCTCCGCTATGCTTGCTTCGGGCAGGAATGCCTATAGATTTCGTCAAGGTAATTCTCGTAATATACCTGGCTGGAATGACTTGTTAAGGATCTGTATTACATACTCACGAGAAATGTTTTTTACTGTGGAGGCAAAATGGCAGCCCGAGGGAAGACACACTGCATTACTAATGAGGTAGGCGAGAGCGCAATTCAAACTTGCTCTTAAGCACTGCTGGTTAAATGAAAATCAACTAAGAGCCGATGCAATGTCTTGAAACGTAGAATCTGGTGATTACCCTCGTCTTTGGAAAGATATCCAGTACTTAAATCCCAAAACTAAAAAGCTATCACAGAGAGTAGGGGAAGCAGTCGGAGACGAGGCTATCGCAAGGATGTGGGATTGATCACTTCAACAATACCTGAATTGCATAAATGATCAGGATTCCCGAAGCGAGGTAGATAACCTCCTTAATGACAACATTCAATTTCATTTTGCAGACCGTATTACGCCAGGTAACATCAGCGATGCCATAATCAGCTTACCTAATAATAAATCGCCCGGCTGTGATGGTCTTCCCGCAGAGGCTTTCAAATTCTGCCACCCGATAATTTACATTTTGCTAGCTGCCTTATTCAATGCGTGCATAATTCACAGTTTCTTCCAGACTCCCTACTCTTAGTTCACTTGATACCAATAATCAAAACAAGCTAAAGGATGCAGCTGACCCTGGCAACTACCGGCCAATTGCAATCACAACGATCGCATCGAAGATACTTGAGTCGGTTCTTCTTGTGAGACTTCTCCCCTTTCTACACACCACTGACAACCAGTTCGGGTTTAAAGCAAACCACTCAACCGACACCTGCATCTACATACTGAAAGAATTGCTGAACTACTACCTATCATCAGCATCTCCTGTTTACCTTGTTTCGTAGATGTGAAAAAAAGCATTTGACAGAGTAAACTACCTGAAGCTATTCCTGAAGCTGCATAAAAGGGGCACACCCCTATATCTAATTGGCATTTTACATTGCTGGTTCTCCACACAGCAATTCTGTGTCAAATGGGGCAACGTATTATCGTACACCTTCGGCTCCCTAAACGGGCTTCGGCAAGGGGGTCATAAATCTCTCCATACCTGTTTAATACGTACACAGCTGCCTTGAATGTCAACTGAAACTCACTCCCAATCGGATGCACTGTCAATGAAACAATTATAAACAACCCTCTGTTACGCCGACGATATGTTCTGATTTCCCCTTCAGTGCATGGCCTCCAACAACTCATCGACACTTGCCGCCAATATGCAGAGGAATTTGATATAATCTACAACGAAACCAAGACCCACTGCATGTCGCTGCTCCCGAGATCGCTTAAGCATATTGCAGAACCACCAATTTTCCTCGGAAACCATCGGCTGGAATTTGTGAGCGAATTTCCGTATTTGGGTTACATTATTACCGACGACCTAAAAGATACGGCAGACATTGAACAGAGGCGTCGTAAACTATGTGCAACTGGCAACATGATTGCAAGGAGGTTTGCCTTCTGTCACCGGGGGGGGGGGGGAAGACGTGAAACTGGAGCTCTTCCGCTCGTACTGCTACAGTATCTATGGGTGTTCCCTCTGGACGAACTATACCCGACATTCTGAGACGCCTCACAAACACTCCACGCTACCACTCCGCCACACAGATGTTTTCTTAGAAAACCACCTGGACAATTTAAAAATCATCTGTAAGGCGAACAATGTCCAGCCTGATAACCCGAGTGAGAAACAGCGCATCTCGCTCATACAAAGCATCCTAAGGAGTGAAGCAAGAAGATCTAAATTGTGGGAAAGATGGGAAAATGAGGCCATTGTCCCCTAAAGGACTTAATCTCTGTATTAGCAAGATGTCATCTGCATGAATTTTATTTTGTCATTATTATATTATTGCTGATATTTTATTTTTTCATTATTTCTGTGATTACTATCAAGTTAAAAATTTTTTTTTTTTTATACATTCAATTTATGTATTTAGCCCTCTGGACCTGACTGCTGTAACCACCTACGGTTCTCTAGTTGAAATTTTAAGTTATAATCTGTGCACTAACTGTTATAACTAATCAATGCATTTTTTGTTTCTCACCAATATTATTACTATTACCAGTATTATGATTACTATCTTTTATGCTACCCTCAGCTATTTTGTGATAAGTGCCGATTACTCATTTTTTTCCTAACATGTTGACTCATATAACTAGATTGTGTATGTTACTGTGTATTTGTATATTCATTGTATATGGCCCTGAACCGAAATAAAGGATATTATTATTATTATTATTATTATAACACAAAAGGTTAACTTTAACTCTTCCAGGCTTAACCTTCACAAATACATTCTAGGTTTTCTAAAATCACAAAGCAAAAAGTTAACTTTGCCTTCAAGCTTAACCATTGGCAAAGACAACTAGGTTTTCTAAAACCACAAAACAAAAGGTTGATTTTTGCCTCTTCCAGGCTATTGACCACAACATCTGTTTTTCTTAAAATCACAAAACCAAAGGTTTAACTTTGCCTCTTCCAGCATTTACCTTTGCCAAAGATGTTCAAGGTCTCTAAAAGGATGATAAAAATGTCCTATGTTTAACCTTTAAATTTAAATGCCCACCAGGATAGAGAAGTTTCTCTTTTTCCCCCCCCAAAAAGGATTACATTGGAATTCTTACAGGGAACTGTAAAGCATAGCCTTAACATCACCCTCAGCTCTAAGGCAGAAAGCTAAAATAGCATTCCCTTTACACCAGCTTAAAGAAGGGTGCTGACAATAAATTTACTTATTAACCACTGCTAAATAAAAGGTTTTACAGTAAATTCAGATAAAGTTTATACCAGCATCTAAACTCCAGAGAGAGACTGAAATAGAGATGAAGGGGCTTCAATCTCAACACCTTACAGTGCTGGTCCTCAGCAAGATCTAAAAGTACTTGATGCAATACCGAGGAAAGTATGTATGGAACGATAACTTTGGAAGTAAACAGTGAAAAGTCTATTCCTCTAAACAGAGAACTTTGACATCTACAAGGTTTCAGTGCTGAAAATTCCTCTAGAAAGGTACCCTCAGCAACACATAGACCACTGCTTCTGACCCCAGGCCATGACAGCTTTAAATTAAGGACAGATCCTATGATAATTTGAGTCTTATTTATTGGTAGGGACGTTCTAACCTCTCCAAGCAGTTAAGGAGATGCCTACGTCAATGGAACTGTATGGAATTGTGTAGTAGAGTTGATTTTTTCTCAACGGAAGAATGAGACATCTACCAAGAGCATTTTTTTTTTTTTTGGGGGGGGGGTTGGAAATTCTGAAAATATTTTGCCCTGAGGCTACAAGCGCTCTACAGGAAACTAGGCAATTCTTGAACTTGAAATTGCTCAATAGAATTCAGAGTAGATACGAGGGGCAGGTCTGAATCTGAATTGGCAAAATTTAAGGAAACATCCACTGCTCAAGTCTGAGGGCCAACAAAGTAGTAGTAATCATTTGGATGTCCCTGTTCATCTACATGCTAGAAAGCTAAATGTGTGTGTTCCTTAAATCCACACCAAGTGCCAAACTTACGGATGTAAAGGCCCTTGTAGGCAGTTGTTCTTCCTGAATCCCCAATTGCTAAAACACTGTCCTTCCACAGAATGGATGATCAAACCAATATGTTGTTTCATTTCACTCAAAGCAGCAAACTTCCTACAAAGGCTTTGTTTCTGACCGGGAATAAACCTGCTAAGCATCCTGATGTCTTTCCACTGCCCTGACATCTAAAAAGTTTTACCAGGTGCAGTGTTGACCATTCTATGTTGCATGAAAGTGTAATTAAACTCTATGTTACATGACAGAGGGAAAAGACCAAAACTTGGACTTAGGTTTAAGAACCAAATGGACGATTCCTGATTACAGTGTCCCCTCCTACAGTCTTGGAACCAAAGTTGGTTCTGGATTACTTACAAATTTAATGAACGTTATTTGTAAGTCATAATTCTTACGCTGAAACTGTACATTAATTGAGCATGATTATCTGAAAATATCCTGCAAGGCCATTTTTCCTAGTGAGGAAAAGCCCTTACCATATAGAAAGTTTCTTTCAGGTATAAAATCTTCAAGCAGCACATGCCTATTCATCTTGACCGACAAGCATGCTTAATTAAATATCATCCCCACATCACTAAATAAGAATGGGGATATAAAGAATTAACAATATAATACATAGAAATTGGGCCAGAAGATGCGATAGGTCCTTGGCCTTTGGAATACCGTTGACAGAGTTGCTAACTTGAATCACTGATTCAGTGGAAGTGTCTTGCTCATAAAGTCGACACCATCTACCAATGGGCAAGAAGTCCCTGACATAACTTATAGAGGGCTGCACACTAACCCAAACAAAGTGTACAGAACAGCAATACCTTCTAGTAAAAACCTCTTGAAGGAACTTGCATGACTGTGGATGTATGGTAAGTGGAATGCACTCTACATGTGTACCACAAGTCTGACCTTTCTTGGAAAGGCACTAAAACCATGCTAGAAAAACCAACAAGTATATGAGCGACACTTACTGTTATTCAGTCTCTAAATGTCAAAGAATATCTCCAATTACTTATGGGTTGTCTTCCTAAAGAATTACCCTTGGACCATCATTCCCTCTATATACAATCTCCTACTAAAATAGACTTTTGAGAGATTTGTGTTGAAGACAAGGGAAGCTATAAGAGGGAGATTAAACCAGTGGAGGACAACCAAAAGAACCACAACTGCCCTTCACCGTCTCCACCATGCATGTAAGGAGGTTGCAACTGTCCATATCCAGAACCTGAATCTGCACTTATCCCCGAAAGGTATAAAATAAGACTACCAATAGATAATCCCTTTTCGCCTTAAACTGAGCTGCATAATCAGACAGGAAGTGAAAGTGTTCTCACTTCTTCCAAACCGAGTGAGTATAAGCATGAGGACATTACCCTGCAGCATCAGAAACAAGTTACTTGTATTAGTTACTTGTTTCCTCGCTAAAAACTCCCGCTGGGTTGGCGTCTCCACCTCTCTAAGATGTCGCAGAGACGAGACAACATAGATAAAAGGTAATAACTCAAGCCAGACTTAAAATCCATCAGCATGTCTGTCAATCTCGAGTTCATTTCCCCACAGGAAAGAGAAAGAAAGCAAAACCCCTACTAAAGACGGTTAAAGGACCAATCAGCGTTGTACTGCAAAAGGCGGCCCTTAGGCTCTCCATGACTTTAAAAGACAAGACAACAAGCCAAGGCAAACACAAAGGGAAATTGTGTGTCTGAGGACGAGAAAAGTTATGAAATGGCTCTCTAATTGGTTAGAAAGCGTTGGTTCTCTCCAATATTTAGAGGGTGCCAAAATACACTAAGACAATTAAGATATATTCTCTATGTGGCCTCTATCCTCAACAAAATGAGGATACAGCAAGGCGTTAGTGTTGGCAACAAACGCCAACCAGCCCAAACGAGTTCCTCCAACTCCATTCAAACTCTTCTTCCGTTCAGCGGGCGACAAGAAGGAGACAGCTGCCAACCAGGAGGTAAACAAAAGAGCTTAAAGGATTGCTCTTTCTCCGCAACCCTTGACGACAAAAAAGCAACACTTGTCGATAAGAGGTGACAGCATCTGAGTGCTGTATCGAATCTACCACGACTCAATGAGAGGAAGGCAGTTTAAGCGACTCAGGACTTGGCCACGTCCGCACTCCGCATGAGTCAACTGCGTTCACAAGAGTCAACAATGTCCACGGCAGGGTTCCCAGATGTATCAGACCAAATTATCGTATTTTGATTAATAATCGTTTATCGTATAGAGGGTCAAATTATCGTACTTGTACGATAATTATCGTATGTCTGGGAACCTTGGTCCGCAGTCCGCACGAGTCGACAGATGGAAAGAGAAATGGGAAAAGGAAAGGAGTTACAACGACGCTCCCAGGAGCCTCGTCCAAAGTGATCGTACTACTTGAAAGCATTCCTATTATGAACTAATTTAGAAATCTCTGAAGCTAGAATATCTAAATCGGATAGAACTTTAGATACCACAGACAGTGTAGACTTGAAAGAGAAACATTAATCGAGGCAGTTGTAAGAGATTTGCCATTAGCCGAAGAGGAAGCACACAAAGAACGAACATACCAAATTTGTAACTAATTTGTATTTTTTCATAACTAACAAACCTGAGGTCTTAACATTAGGATTTACTAGCGCCAAGCTGGAAACCGGTAGAATTAAAAATACACTTGTGAGATCCAGGGACTAATGGCATCTATACCAGGTCACGGGGCATGTATACCCAGAATGCCCACGGCTACCTGTGACCCATCAGTTATATTTCTAACCCAGTTTAGACTGCTAGAGGGGTGGTTCGAGGTGGGCCTTTAACTGTTAAGACCTCAGGTTTGTTAGTTATGAAAAATACAAATTAGTTACAAATTTGGTATTTGTTCATACACGAAACAAACCTTCGGTCTTAACATTAGGATAGACTTACTATTGGAGGGAGGTAAGTCTCTACAACTGACTGGAAGTTTGCCACCTTATCCATTTCCGAATATATAGGGAAATTCTAGAGAATGGACAATGAAACCTAGGACCAAAGATATAAGCGGATCTATTGGTTTCCTCCCACTGGGTGTAGATACCATTCTACTGTTTTACTCTTGTCCCTTGCGACTGGATCCACCTTCACCCCTCTTTCCTTATTATCCAGAGGGGTGTGTTGCTACTGAAAAGTATATCATCAGCTAAGATAGCTTCACAGTATGGCTGACCATCTCACCTGCATCTAGTCCGTTCCAGCACATGACGGTACTCTCCTTCATATTGCCCGTAATTAAAGGAGTAGGAAGAAAGTAGTAAAGAAAAAAGACCAGTCATCCCATTCATTCTACTTTCATACCTTCATCTTAGACTAGACGCAAACTGACCACCCGCCAGGGGCACTGGATGAACTAGTATATCACTTGTTGGGCCGCCACCACTGGACCCAAGGAAAAGGTGTCCAAGGATCTATGGGCAACATCTTTCAAATAAAATGAGGTGAAAGTTGTTTGGCGCTTCCACACGCCAGCTTTCAGAATTTTATCCACAGACATGTCTTCTTAAATGCTGAGGGAAGCACTCACACCCCTGATGTCATGAGCTCTAGCTCCCACCTGGCTATCTGACCCTCTGTCTTCTGCAGTATAGCATTTCTGATTGTCTCCCTTAGCCAAAATGATATTGTATTCTTGGACACTTCCTTCTTGTTCCGTCCTGTACTTACGAACAACCTCTGGCACCCCGGCCTGAGGTGCCTTGTTCTCTTTAAGTACTCCCTTAGTGCCCTGACGGGGCACAGGAGCATTTCAGCTTTGTCGTTGTCTACAAAGTCTGCCAAGGAAGGTATGGTAAAGGAGTCGAATCTGCCGTCTACTATTGTTGGATTTTGGTCTTTGCCACGAATTCTGGGACAAACTCACACACCATTGATCTCCAACCTCTCGAGTGCTTTATGAGATATGAGAGGCCATGTAGCTCCCCCACCCTTTTGGTTGAAGCCAGGGCCAATAAGAAGACTGTCTTCAGGGTCAGGCTCCTATCCGTGGACTGCCTTAGTGGTTCGTAAGGGGGTTTTGTCAGACTACTCGTACCTTGGTCAGATCCCAATCTGGGGGTTAGCTCCTTTGGTGGGCATGACTGTTCAAAGCTCCTCATCAGCATGGCCAACTCCCATGAAGACGATATGTCCCTACTCCTTTCATTCGTAAGACTGAGGCTAGAGCAGCCCTGTACCCCTTCACTGCAGATACAGACATATGTTTTTTCTGTTCTGAGATATATCAGAAAGTCTGCTAACTGCTGAATAGTGGTACCGAGTGGACACGTCCCCCTACGACACAATCACAGTATGCTGACCACTTCCCTTGGTATCTGTCCGCAGATGATTTTCTGATATTACCTGCCATCTGAGTTCTGCTTTCTGCGAAAACCCTCGCTCTCGGAGGGAGATACTTGACAGTCTCCACCCGTGAAGCGATAGGGACTTCAACCGACTGGTTGGTACCTCTCCACGTAGGCTGGACACAGAAGGGTTGCTCCATGGAGGTAACTCTCTTGGCACATCTACTAGGAGTTCCTAGTAGGTCTGGAACCACTCTGCTTTCGGCCATAACGGGGGCTACCAGGGTCATCTTGAGGTTCTGAGACCGCATTTACCCTGTTTTCAGAACCTGACGGATTAGACAAAAATGGAGGAAATGCGTACACGTCCAGATTGTCCCAGGGGTTTTGTAAGCGCATCTTCTGCTGCTGCCTCTGCATCCGGGACTACTGAACATACACTTCCAACTTTTATTTTTTTGTACCTGGTTGCGAATAGGGTCTATGATCGGTCCCCTTCCACAACATGAGCATCTGTCCCACTACCTGTTTGGTGTAGGGACACTCCGTTCCCAAATCGTGATCCCTGCGGCTCAACTTGTCGCCACTATGTTTCTTTTTCCCGGAATATACCTGCCTTGATGTCTACCAGTTCTCTATAGCCCACTGTGAAGTTGAACTGTCATCACATGTAACTGCCGAGAAACTAGGCCTCCTTGCTTGTTTATATAAGCTACTACTGGTGTGTTGTCTGACATCAATACCACCGAGTGTCCCTTTACTCTCTCCCTGAAGTTCTTGTCGAGCCGGAAAGCTGCTTTCAACTCCAGCACGTTTATATGGAGTTCTCTGTCCTTGCAACTCCATTTTGCTGACACCATCACTCCTCCATATGGGCTCCCCAGCCTTCTAGTGATGCATCCGAGAACAGCAAGAGGTCTGGGGAGGATTGTTGAAGGGGACACCCACTGTCAGATTGTCCGTCGTCCAACACCACAGCAAGTCTTTCCTCACTTCTGCCGACAAGGGAATTTGCTCGTACGGGTGATCTACTGTTGGTGACCAAAACTCCTTCATCCTCCATTGTAGGGACCAAGGTGTAGCCTTCCCTTTGGTACTAGCTTCTCCAGGGAGGTTAGGATTTCCCAGCAACCACCTGCCACTGTCTTGCTGGCTGTGTCTCTTTCCAGAAAGGCATTCACACTTGTTTTGCATTTCTGTACTCTTTGGTCTGTCCGGGAATACTTTGCTTGTGTTGTGTCTATCACCATTCCAGATATTCCAACGTTTGACTTGGATCCAGCTGCGACTTCTGCTGATTCACCACAATACCTAGGCTGTTTTGACAAAGCTGCAGGAGGGCCGCCCTGGTTTCCTGAAGTAATTTTCTCCCTGGACTTTGCTATCGACCAGCCAATCGTCCAGATATCTATCAGCCTTGATCCCCTGAGCGTGCGCCCATGCCGACACGAGGGTGAACACTCTTGTAAAAACTTGAGGAGACGGTTGTCAATCCGAAGCACAGGACCTTGACTCGAAAGCTTTCCCTGCAAGACTGAAGGGCGGAGAAATTTTCCTTGAAGACTGATGGACTGGTATCTGAAAAGTATGCGTCCTTTAGATCGACTGTCAGCATAAAGTCTCCGATTCTGACTGCTTGTGAACCGTTTTCGGAGTTTCCATCTGAAACTTATTTTTCCTTATAAACAGATTCAGCGTTGACAGTCTATTACTGTCCCTCCACTCCCCGTTGGCTTTGGGTACCAGGAAAATCCTGCTGTGGAAGCCTTTTGTTCGGACTGCATACTGTTGCACAGCTCCTTTTTCCATCATCTTCTTCACTTCGTCCTGCAGAATAGTGGCCTTCTGAGATTTGTGGCATAAGGTGACGTGGGTAATGGTTTGATCTGGTCAGGGGGGGCGGGGTTACCTCGAACGGAATCAAATACCCGATCCTGAAGAACACCACCCCACCCACTGCTCTGCCCCTAGTTTCCTGCCACACCTTCCAGTGATTGCCAGGGCAACCCCCCCACTGGTGTGGCCGAGTGATGGGAGGCGCCCTCCCTATCTTTTCTTGAGCCTCTCCCCCTTCCCCTATTGCCCCTTCCCCTCTGTTGTTTTTCTATTGTGAAAGGGCCGATGAGTTAGCCTCTTTGGGGAAGAGGGTCCTTGTGACTCTATTAGGGATGCATGTCTCACTGTTTTCTTTCGAGACATCTTGCTGTTTGTTCCCTCCAAAGGAATAGTTTTGCTGTTAGGAGGTTTTCCTAACTGCCTGTTGCACCAACCTATCGTTTGTGTCCATCCTTCTTCTATCTATCGCTTCTTCCAGTATGACCTCTGGCAACAGTATTGCGATTCCAAGATATCCCCATTCCTCATTGCTAACAGGGAATCCAAATCCACATTGCGGCTTAGTCTAGCCAATGCTGCATCTCTCCTCATTAGCAATGATATTTGCCCAAACTTGGCACTTACGTTTGTCAGGTACGCAATCGCCTTGGACCCTGACTGTAGTAATCTAATGACAATGGTTCATCTACTACTTTCCTTGTTGCTTCCGAGGATGCATTTTCGCCACTGCTGTTGAAACCAAGGTCTAACCAGGACGCAGCCTGAAAGACAGAAGAGCTGTTTTGCTTCTAAACGTGGCAGCCTCTTGGTAACGTCATCGAAGGGCCCTCAATCCTTTTAAACCTGATCCAAGGTTAATCCAGGCCTTAACCTTACAACATTAGGGTTCATTTGTCTAGACACAAAGGACCTTCGTGTCCTATAATATTTCCTTTGCTTTATCATTGGAGGGGGAATAAAGAAATTTTAAATGATCTATTAGATCTTAAGGAATTATCCTCCCTGCAATCTTTGCGTTTACGTGTTTGCAAGCCGATTTCCGCATGACTCGAACAAGGCAATTCATACGCACCTTGGTATCCCCTCTTTATTTTCCAAACGCCATGTCAATTCCAGGAGGAAGCATACTGTCTGTCTTCTCCGAAAGGCTATTGAATTTGACGAATCAAATCAATAACCTCTGCATACTAGGCCAGAAACTCCTGTTTTTCTCCTTCCTCCGGCTCTGGTGTACCACTCTCCGTCACGGGAGAGATTTGTCTCGCCTCTATCTTTTCTGACAGACGGCCCGGAATTCCACGGCCGCCTGCCCTACGGCCGCGGCCTCTTTGATCTTTGCTGGCCGCTGTTGGCTCGATCCCAGATAGTCAGCAGGGGAACGAGAACGTCTCACTCTTTCTCTGCTCACGGATCTAGCGAGAATCTCGTCTAGATCTCCAAGATGAAGGCTCCCTTAGACAGAGGTAAGTTCGTCTTTATTAGCATTGGCATCCGTTTTCGAGCGTTCGGGCGAGCCCGCCTCGCCTTCTATCCAGACGACACTGCCTTCCACGAACGTATCCGCCGAGGTTGCCAACTCTCTATTTTTTGTACTTTTAATAAGGGAGCCTTTATCGTCCTTCGTACGTATTTGAACGGCTTTACGGGCGAAAACTGGGATCTGCATTCCATCCTCTGCTGCACCTTTCGCCGCCAACGTCGATTTTACCAGAGGTATCGCAGTTTTTGCGATCCGAACTGGCAACTCCGCCTCGCCGCTAGCTCGCCGGACGTCACCTCTCTCGCTTGTTCGGACTCTTTGCGAACGGCTTCGTCTGGCAACCTTTGCTTATAGCCACTGATTTTCCGACCTTCTTGCTGACTTGGAAATGACAGTCTTCGTCCGAAGGAGAGGAAGAATTGATTCTTCTCCTCTTGGCCCGAGATCCGCTAGGAACTCCCGAATCCTCCCTCCAACGCTTGACTGGCGCTCGCCGTGACGTTAATCGGACTTAGCGATGACCCGAACTAGAGGAAGAAGACGAAGAAGGCGATCACACTTTTTCTTTTTGTCTCTCTTATTCATTCTCTCCTCTATACCTGTAACTTCTTGCATTATTTCAGTTTGCATTGACGGGATCAGAAGGCGTATTAGCGTCTGGGTGCAGCGAAAAAAAAGGCCGAGAATCGGTCTGTGACGTCATCACGCCTGCCATCTCAGAGTGTGACGTATGTTGTGACGTCATCCCTCTCGTAGGGAGAAGACTGAGAGTTTCTGCTGGTACCGCACGTTTGCTGCCAAAATTTAAACCTCCCACGTTTCGCCTGCATCGCTGTAAAATACTGAGTGGATGGAGAAGCAGCGCTTTAATTACCCATAAATTGCAAGCCCGGGGGTGAGGGAACATTCAGCGCTGCCGACCCTGCTGAACCGTGACGTCATATAATGCGCAAGCAGACCATCCAAGGTTGGTACGCCTGGTATGGCCTAGCGCTGCCACGTACCATCTAACCTATGCGCTTGCGTAGCAGGAGCTGGAACAAAGATTGCGGATCTCCCCCTCTACTTGCTGGGAACAAAGGAGGAGTGCAAATTATTCATATAAAATTACCCCAGGCCCCTCCTGACGTTTCCGATACAGAACCCGCTAGGAGAAACCCGAAGGGTATGAGACAATTTCAAAACAGGTGGAGAAACATATGGAAGCAGACTGGTTTATTACCGATACAAAGAACCGGTAAGGTTTGGTCATCCAAAGATGGCGTCACCCCCCCCTTTCTTTTTTGTATTGGCTTTTCCCATAGAACTTCTTCCACTGTTTCACCGACCAACCGCGACAAACAGAACACGATTAGTAAAACCGTACATACGTTTTCCCTGCACCTACCACACGTTGGAATGAGGACCGTCGACACCAGGGGTTAGGACCTAGAACAAGGGAAGGCCACTGACTCCGGGCATTTCCTTTGTCTCCTCTTCGAGCGTAGACGATCCCATTTTTGATAGGCAAAATTCTCCATCATACCACGTATAACACTCTTACCACACACTGATCTCACTTGGAGAAAGAAAGGAATGAAAAATAAAAAATGAAATGGGATAAAGAACGGGCAAACTGAAAAAACCGCTTTAAAATGAGATAGACAGTAACACGTCTTATCTTAAAGGCGGTAGGAAGTAACTGATGGGTCACAGGTAGCCGTGGGCATTCTGGGTATAACATGCCCGTGACCTGGTATAGATGCCATTAGTCCTGGATCTCACAAGTGTATTTTAATTCTACCGGTTTTCCAGCTTGGCGCTAGTAAATCCTAATGTTAAGACCGAGGTTTTTGTTTTCGTGTATGAACAAACAAGCATTACGAAGAAAAATGAATAAGCTAGCAGACGAGAATTTAGAAATAACCAAAAAAAACATGAGAAGATAAACAAAAGTTGACTGAGTCGGACATATTTAAATGTGTCAACTCACTACAGATACATTATCATCTCAATAAATGTCTATACCTATATCATATACTATTAAGCCTATGCATGCTAACACCTCAAACTAGGTGTTTTGAAGACGATAGGAATGCGCCTACAGAGCGACATTAACGCTTACCGAAACGTCCTTATGTTAACTCTTTAACGGTCATAGGCGATCGCTTTAGCTGGTAACTTTTGCCCGAACGCTTAAATAGATTCAGACCATAAAAAGGGCGAAGTAGGTATAGGCACGAGTCCCATCTCCCTGAGACCCGACCCGGTTTCCTGGCGCGGACGTTTCCTACTGTCGCAGGGCAGTCCTAGGATCGGGCTACTTAGAGACGAGGGCACCAACACTTACTTTTAACAGGGAGGGCGGGAACAGGAAAATGAGCACACACGGGGGGAGGGATTCGGAACGTTCCCCATCACAAACTCAGTTCAAATTGTATTAGACTAAAATAAGTTTAATGTTCTAACTTCTCGTTACGCTTTTCCTTGAACTGCAGGGGTGGGGGCAGAAGGCGGAGCTACAATGGCAGTCAATACTAGCCTACTAAAAATGCCTAGTCTGAGTAGGGTTAGCCTGACAGGTTTAAGCCCTATTCTAACTAATTGCTTTCCCAATCTATTTAGTTTTCCAGTCTTTCCTATATCTGACAATATTCAGGCATAAATTTTCTCAGAACAATTCCCCCTATATTCTTCACATTTAGTAGTTCCAAGATCACACTCTGTACCCCTGCCAGTACAAAGGAATGTTGATCAACTTCCAATTTCACCATCCTGGTTACACCAAAACATTCTAAATAGCCTGATGTTATTGGTTTTGCTTCCAGTAGAAGAGTATTTTCCTAGGAAAATGGTGGAAGATATCCTAGAAATGAAATTACAATACCGCAAACAGGTGTAACACAGCAAAACTTCAAAGAATACCAACAATCACCTAGCTGCAATGATGGCAAGGAGAATTCTGACAAGAACTAAACATTTGAAACACACCTGGTGGAGAACAGTAAACTAGACAGTCATCCAGGGAGCCATTCGATTTTTTTGTTTGAATGCTGACTCGCCTAATCGGCGGGGAGATACATATAGCTAAATTTAACAGTAGATAAGCTTCATCTTAAATAATTTAATGTAAACATCAATCAAAGCTCAAGTTTTTTTTTTTTTTTTTTTTTTTTTTTACAACTGTGGGCTCTTGCAGTTTTTTAACCAGTTATTGGCAGTAGGCCTAGGCCTCTGACAAGAAAAGTCCCATCTGCAAAGCAGCAGTAGTTCTTTTAGTTGCTTTTTATGACACACAGGACTAAGTGGCAGTATTCTTGCACACCCAACACAAGGTTAAGTTGCTAGCCTGTATGCTTGCTAAGTCATAGGTAATGATAACTTTTTTTGTATCAGTAAATACGAATATCCACCAACAGAAATTTGCATAAGCATTTTCCTACATTCTGATCAATAAAGGAGTTTATATAATGTATACACTGAATATCTATCCATCTAAAAACATAAACTTCTGTCTGTACGTACTCATATAACACATTACTATTCATCAGTAATTGGTGAAGGGAACTATAGCATTAGCTTTCTTGGTAACTTCTAAAGAGCAACATAATTCAATTAAGCATGACATGATTAAGTATGTTTCTGCTAAACATGACAGGATATTTTTTGTGGAAGTTATGACACATAAACTTCATACAGCATCTCAATTCAATGCAATGCCAGCTTTTTGTTAAATGGAACATTAAATAATGGCTCAACTATAAATCTAATTAACACTTACTGAACAGTACACATGAAGCAATTTTCAATCATTATTTATGCTTTTCCTGTAAGTACTCCAACTGCATTATAACAATACTGATTAGCTAATCCAATGGTATGTGTCCTCAAGAATCAGCTTCACTGCCAGTCAAAACATCACAATATTAACGGACAGGATGTATTACGAAACATAAAATGTTGAACATAATCATATTCAATCATGTGGGTAATAACAAGAGAACACATTATTTAACAAAACTAAATCCATTTTTTCAATACACCCCCTTTTTTATTTTTTTTCACATTAGCCTTTTATGCATCTCTGTAAATCCCAAAGATCCCCAAAAAAGAGGAAGAATCCCACTATCTCCACCTGGCTCAATAAGCACCATCATAAACAGGTCCCTGGGAACCTGCTCAACGCAGGTGTTGGTTCTTTAATTTATGTAATCCCAGATGAAAGAATAAACTAAGTTGTGTAAGCCAACAAAGTCTACAGCTCATCTAATTTGATAGAATTGATAGATTTATAGATTTAAGGCACTAATGTCACATACTGGGCAACTAAGGCCATTCAGCGCTGAAATGGAAATCACCAGAAAAAGGATTTTGGAAGGTGAAGGTGTGACAGGAAAAAAACATCGCAGTTGCACTATGAATCAATTGTCAGGATGAGGTGGGGTGGACAGTAAAGTGGAAGAAAGATAATACGAATGGAGATACAGTAAAAGGAATGAGAGCAGTCACAGCTATGGCCAAAAAGGGATCTTGCAAAAAACGAACCTTAAGTTAATGCCTACAATGCACTGCATGAGGTGCACTGACGGAGATCTAATCTGATAGTGCTGTAACCACTCATCTTAAACATCTGTCTTGAAAAGTGGAGTTCATGGCATGACATACAACAAAATAAAAAAAAAAAACTTGAACATTGGTGATAGCACATAAAACAAAAACATTACAAATGAGAGGTTGATTCCCCATCTATAGGCAGAGTACACTCTGCTGAGTAGGCTGGCAGTGGGTAACAAAATCCACATTATTCTCAGTGCTTACAAGCAGTGGCGCTTGTGGATCATTCACGGGGGTGCTGTTACTTAATTTCTTTTTTAGATTTCCTTCATATTAACTGCATAAACATGATATTGTTAAACTACAATAAAGTTTTGTACATACTTACCTGGCGGATATATCCTTAGCTATAGTCTCCAACGTTCCCAACAGAATTTAAAATCTCGCAGCACACGCCACAGGTAGGTCAGGTGGTCTACCTTACCCGCCGCTGGGTGGCGGGTGTACGAACCAATCCCCTTCTCCTACCAGATTTTTCTCTTCCACCTGTCTCCTGAGGGGAGGCTGGGTGGGCCATTAGACGATATATCTGCCAGGTAAGTATGTACAAACTTTATTGTAGTTTAACAATATCATTTTTGCACATGAACTTCCCTGCCAGATATATACTTAGCTGATTGGCACCCTTGGTGGAGGGTAAGAGACAGCTAAAGTAATAAGGAGAGATAGGAAACAACTGATGTTGTAGGATATAAATAACCTTGGTTCTTACCTGTTCAGGCAGAAGACTTCATTGATACTGTCTCTGAGTCTGCATTGCCTGGAGAGCTACAGCTAGGACGTGGACCTGATGCTGAAAGACTCTCGGATCTACCACTGGGATATCTGATCCCTTTGTGTGGTAGAATCCAAGTCGGATCCTGTTAAAGTGAACTCGTCCGCTAGCTTAACAGGTCCTAACCACTACTACTGCAAGGAGCCACACTCATCAGACCACCTAACCAAACTACTAAAGGTTAGTATTACGACCTAAAGAGATGCCTTCATGCATCCTCTTTAAGGCAACCAACAACAACAAACACAAGACATAAGGGAAAAAATATATACTACTAAAAAGGATGAGTTCCAGCTCCCTGCCCCAGCACCGAATCCGCCGATACGTTACGCCCAAGGCGAAGCATTTTTCGTAGTGATTCTCACATCACGTAACGTAGTGGTTCGCGAAAACCGACTGACATCTCCAGAAAGTTGTCTCCATTAGGTTCCGCACGGACATATTCTTGTTGAAAGCAAGAGAAGTCGCTATGGCTCTTACTTCGTGGGCTTTCACTTTAAGAAGCCTAAAATGTTCTTCCTTGCAAGAACCGTGTGCTTCTTTGATGAGACTTCTTAAGAAGAAGGACAATGCGTTCTTCGACAAGGGACGAGTAGGGTCCTTTACGGAACACCAAAGGACCTCTTGATTGGCCTTCAATTGCTCTTTCCTTCTAAGGTAGTATTTTACCATTCTCACTGGACAAAGAGTTCTCTCGGGTTCTTCTCCTACCAGCGAAGATAACCCACGAATCTCGAAGTTCCTGGGCCATGGATTTGATGGGTTTTCGTTCTTCACAAGAAACCCAGGAAGGAAAGAGCAAATGAGAGAGTCCTCCTTAAATCCCACATTTCCATCAATCACTTGAAGCTCACTCACCCTTTTGGCGGAAGCTAGAGCCATCAAGAACAGAGTCTTCTTAGTCAGGTCTTTGAATGAGGCTGAATTAGGGAGGGGGTTCAAATCTAGAAAGACCCAAGGAATTGAAGAACCACATCTAAATTCCAGCTTAGGAGTCTTAGGAGACTGTTTTCTTCACTGTATCAAAGACCTAATAAGGTCATGCAGGTCCTTATCCTCCGATAAATTGAGGCCTCTGTGTCTAAAGACAGTCGCCAACATACTGCGATATCCTTTAATCGTTGAAACGACTAGACCACATTCTTGTCTCAGGAATAAAAAGAAATCCGCAATCTGGGTCACAGAGGTACTGGAAGAGGAAACGTTATTTCTCTTGCACCATCTTCTGAAGACATCCCACTTCGACTGGTACACGTAAGGTGGAAGACCTCCTAGCTCTAGTGATTGCCTTAGCAGCTGTTGACGAAAAGCCTTTCGCTCTGACCAGTTTCTGGACAGTCTGAAACCAGTCAGACTAAGAGCGGGGAGGTTTTTGTGGTACCTGTCGAAGTGGGGCTGTCTGAGTAGATCGCTCCTTAGAGGAAGCAATCTTGGAAGGTCAACCAGCCATTCCCGCACCTTTGTGAACCATTCTTGGGCTGGCCAAAAGGGAGCTATCAATGTCATCCTTGTGGAATCTGACTCTGCGAACTTTTTTAAAGTTAACCCCAGAATCTTAAGGGGGGAGGGGGGCAAACGCGTCAACGTCCGAGTCCTTTCCAATCGAGTAGAAGAGCGTCTATCCCTATTGCCCCTGGATCCGAGATGGGCGAGCAATAACGATCCAGTCTTTTGTTCTTTGAAGTGGCAAATAGGTCTAAGTGAGGCCTGCCCCACAACTTCCAAAGGCTCTGGCATACATCTTGGTGCAGAGTCCACTCTGTGGGAAGTCCTGATCTTCCTGCTGAGGAGATCTGCTCTTACATTCCTCTCTCCCTGCACAAACTCTGGTGAGGAAGATTGATCCTCCTTTCTTCTGCCCACAGAAGAAGGTCTCTTGCTGTTTCGTACAGGGAGAAGGAATGCGTTCCCCACGTTTCTTGATGTATGCCAGATCCGTGTGTTGTCCGAGTTTATCTGCACAATTGCTCCCTCTTACATCGGACTCGAATTCTTCAGAGCCAACCACACGGCCATTAGTTCCTTCCTGTTGATGTGCCAGGAAAACTGGTCCCCCATCTAGGTTCCTGACACCTCCTTGGTTCCCAGAGTCGCCCCCCAACCTGTTTCCGACGCATCGGAGAACAACACCAGGTTGGGGTTCTGGGATTGAAGAGACAGTTCCCTGCGAGAAACTTGTTGGGATCTGCCCACCATGTTAGTTTCCTTCTTGATTTGATAGCGAAATGGACAGGGAAGAACAAATCAAATCCTGAGAATGCGACTCCAATTCCGATGAGAAAGAATTGAGCGGTCTCAGGTGCAACTTCCTAGGGAAACAAATTGCTCCAGTGAGGAAAGCGTCCCCAGCAGACTCATCCACTCCCTCACTGTGCATACTTCTTTCCCTAAGAAGGTTGCTACTTTCTCGAGTCCCTGGGCTATCCTTTCCTGAGACGGAAAAGCCCGAAAACTCCAGAGTTCATCTGGATCCCCAGATAAACACACTCTTGATCGAATCAAACTTGACTTCTGTAGATTGACCAGGAGTCCCAATGAATACGTCAAATCCAGGGTTTTCTTTAAGTCCTTCAGACAACGATCTTTGGAATTGGCCCTTATAAGCCAATCGTCGAGGTACAGCGATATCCTCACCCCTTCTAGATGAAGCCATTGTGCTAACATTTCTCATGATGGCCGTAAAGTTTACTTGGGGAGGGGGGCCGTCGAGAGGCCAAAGCACAGGGGCCCTGAAGTTGGAAAATTCTTCCCCCCATCATGAATCTGAGATACTTCCTCGAGGAAGGATGGATTGGTACGTGGAAGTAAGCGTCCTGTAAGTCCAAGGACACCATCCAGTCCCCTGGACGGAGTGCTGCTAGCACCGAAGCAGTGGTCTCCATCGTGAACTTTCTTCTTTTCTACGAAGAAGTTCAGGGCGCTTACGTCCAACACCGGTCTCCATCCCCCTGAGGATTTCGGAACTAGGAAAAGGCGGTTGTAAAAGCCTGCAGAATGATGATCTGCCACTAGTTCGATCGCCTCCTTTTCCAGCATCTGATCTACTGCTAGTTGGAGGGCCTGATTCATGATGGGGTCCCTGTATCTGACCGTCAACTCCCTCGGGGTAGTCGTCAAGGGCCTAGGAGAATCGAGAACGGGATGAGGTACCCCTTCCTCACTATTGAAAGGGTCCAAGAATCTGCTCCTTTCTGGGCCCTTTCTGGGCTGGGCCCTTTCTGCAAACTGTCAAGCCTGGAGCCTAAGTTGTCTGAAGGACTCGAGTCTTATTTAGGGAGGTTTTGACTGACTTCGCAAAAGGTCCTCCCTCTTCTATTTGGTTTACGACCTCTGAACGAAGTGGATCTTGAGGTAGAAGCCCCTCGAAAGGGTTCCTGAGAGGTCGACTTCACTTTCTTCGTCTTATTCGGGAAGGCAGGACGAGGCTTCCTTGCAGACTGGGCTAGAAGGTCCTGCGTAGCTTTGGCAGAGAGAGCCTTCGATATATCCTGATAAGATGTTTAGGAAAGAGCTGCGCGGCAGAGAAGAGAAAACAGTAAAAGAACGATCTCTGTGCATGGGAGACAGACTTTGTCAAAAAGGAGCAAAATACTGATCTTTTCTTCAAGACGCCTGCCCCAAACAGTGAAGCGATTTCGCTGGCTCCATCCCTCACCGTTTATTTTCCATACAGGATAAAACACAATTCAAACCTCCTCCGAGAAAAAGGCTCTGGTCCTTGTGTCTTCTGGGCTAGGACTCCAAGAGACCAATCGAGAAAGTTGAACACCTCCAACACTCTGAAAATGCCCTTCAGAATGTGGTCCATCTCGTTCATAGCCCACGTAGTTTTGCCCGAGTTTCAGAGCTGATCTTCTAGTGGCGTCTACCAGGGCCGAAAAATCTGCGTCGGCTGAGGACGGGAGGCCCAGCCCCAAGGGCTCTCCTGTCTCATACCAAATCCGGTCCGTCCGAAAGCTTCGACGGAGGGATAAGGCGAACATAGTTTTCCCCGCTTCCTCTTTGGTGCGCATCCAGGAACCGAAACTCTTGAGCGCTTTTTTCTTAGAGAGGGTCGGTTTCATCCTCACACACGAAGACCCTTTCGTTGCCTTCGCCGTGGAGAACAATGAGTGTGGAGAAGGAGGAGCAGTAGGACTCAGAGACTCCCCAAACTCCTGAAGAAGCTCTGTGAGCTTCTTGTACGAAGAAACTGCTGCCGATGTACTCGTTTCTTCTTCAGAGCCTTCCTGGTCTTCTTGAAGAGGAGAGCGAGGAGGATCCTTAGAGGAATTCCTTGCGGGGGTATAGTGCGAGGATGGAGACAAACGTCTTGAAGGAGGCGTAGAATCCAAAGGAGAGCGGCGTACAGGAGAGCGACGAGTCGAAACCGAAGGACGCTTTTCCGAAAATTCTTGTCTCAGCCCGCACTCCTTCCTCGAAGACGAAATCTTAACAGCAGAAGAGGTAGGACTCCCGTCCCTTGAAAGACCACGTCTATCCACAGGGGGCTTACGAGAGGGAGAGCGCCTACCAGAATCCTGGCGCCGATCGTGAGGAGAGCGGCTGCTAGGAGCCGAGCGCCTATCAGGCACAGGGCGCTTGAGGGGATCCTGGCGCCTACCAAGCGGAGAAACGTTGCTATGCATCGAGCGCCTGTCAGGAGCAGGGCGCTTGAGAGGCTCTTGGTGCCTACGAAGCGGAGAGCGGCTGCTATGCTCCGAGCGCTTAATCGGAAAAGGGCGTTCGAAAGGTTCTTGGTCCTTACCAAGCGGAGAACGTCTGTAAGGCTCCGAGCGCCTAACAGAGGCAGGGCGCTTGAGACGTTCTTGACTCCTAGCAAGAGGGGAACGGTCAGGAGTAGGGAGCCTCGAGATTGAAGAGCGCCTACTAGGAGAATGCAGCAGTCGAGGTTCAAGGTGCCTCTCTGCAGGAGAACAGCTACTAAGAGAAGGACGCCTACCAGGCGCAGGGCTCCTACTAGACTCTTGATGTCTTACAGGCGAGGAGCGACATCCATGCGAATAGCGCCTACTAGTCACGGGATCCGAAGTACGATAATAGTAGTCGGATGGAGAAGCGCGCCTACTCTCAGAAGGGCATACTCTAGGCTCTCGGAGAAGACGAGGAGAGGAACGACGAGACGGAGACGACGAAATAAGCCTTCCTTGACCTGAGCGCCTCTCTCCTCTTGAACGAACTCTGGAGGAAGGCGAAAGAGACGGGGCGGAGTGTCTACCGGAGGCAGGAATCCGATCTGGAGAAAAACCTTCGTAATCCATTGAGCGTCTGTCCGACAATTGGCGCCTCGACGCCTCTGAGAGAGAGCCAGGGGAGTGGTGCCATTCTCGTGAATTCCTATGTTGTGTTGAAGCTTCCCCAAAAGAAGGAGATCGCTGATTACGAGGAGAGCGTTCCTTCGATGAAAAGCACCTCGATCTCTTGATAGGGAGAGACACATCCTTCCTTCTACGGGATCTCGATGCTAAGGAGTCTGCCAGGGCCGAGATCTGAGCCTGTAGACCCGCCAGCACTCGAGTCGGTGAGTCAACAGGATCTACCTCCGAAGCAAACTCAGAGCGGGGAGCGGGAGAAGAAGGGCGAT
>NC_087216.1:21011068-21021068 GCF_015104395.2 Macrobrachium nipponense | reverse complement strand
CTCAATGCTTTTCGTCATAAACTATATCACTTTACTAATATGTAGCAATTAAATTCTTGGTACCTAAAATTGGAAAAATTGGGAATGAGAATATCCAGTGAAAAAAAAGACAGCCTTATATATATATATGACACTAAAATCATTGTGCAATTTTCTGTCTATGTACTCATAAAAAAAGTACCTCATCAAAATATATAATTTGCCTAAATGAAGCACATTACCATATACAGGCGGTCCCCGGGTTACGACGGTTCCGGCTTACGACGTTCCGAGGTTACGACGCTTTTTCTTAAATATTCAATGGAAATTCCGTCCTGGGTTACGACGCTTGTTCCGAGGTTACGACGCTGACGCTTCCGACGCTCCGAGTTAACGACGCTTTTAAAAAACGCATGCTATGATCAAAAATCCTTTATAGTTTAGCACAGTACATAATTTAAAAATATGTTTTTTGGTACATTACAACAAAAAAAAATTTGAGGTTATGATGATTTTTGACACTCTTTATTTTTTTCGTATTTTTTAAATTTTTTTTAGTGACGCCGCATATGCGGAACTAGTTTTGAGGGCGAATGAATACACTAGCTTGGGATGCGGCAGTTTAAAAACAGTCAAAAGCGCAAATATGAATGAAAAATCATTGCTTGTTCAGTACATAATTAAAAAAAAAACTAAGTTTCGGTTTAGATTACAACACAAATTCCAAGGTTACGACGTTTTGTTTATGCTTTTTAACGATACCTCATATGCAGAAACTAGTTTTTGAGCGGAGGTGCCTAAATTAATTAACGCTATTAAACTGTATGGTAAATTGAGAGCGAACAACGACCTCAGACGGTCGAGGACGCAAGCGTAACAATACGAAAGGACGCCACTTCAATCCGCGTGCCTGCCTGCATTCACTAGGTTGGTGTGCTAAGACGTTGCTGAAATTCATTGCCATTTTCGCAAAATTTACAATGGATCCTAAACGCCAAAGTACTTCCTCCGATGATAGTTCATCCAAGAAGAGGAAGGTCATCACGCATGGAGGTCAAATATGACGTGATAAAGCGTTCGGAGAAGGAGAAACTAAACACCGAAATAGGCCGTTCTTTAGGCTTGAGCAGGGACCACGGTGGTAACCATTGTGAAGGACAGGAACGTATTCTGAAGCATGTTAAGGATGCTGCACCGATGAAGTCAACGGTGATAAACGAGCAAGCAACGTAGCCAGAGCATTGTTTTGAAATGGAGAAATTGCTTCATGATCTGGCTGGAGGACCAGAACCAGCGACGTTTGTTCCGGTGAGCTTAAAGTGTTGATCCAGGAGAAGGCTAGAGCGCTGCATGAGGCAGTAGTGAAAAAGTTTGGCGAAGGGCAGTTGCTGGTGGGAATTTTCCGCGAGTAGAGGTTGGTTTAAAAACCGTTTTAAGGCTCGTTGCAAATTTGCATAATGTGAAGAATTGCACGGTGAAGCTGCTAGTGCTGATAGCGAAGCAGCAGAAAGTTTTGCCCAGGTGGTTTGGCTGAGATAATTAAGGATGGTGGTTACACGGCTGACCAAGTCTTTAATGTGGGATGAGACTGGATTATTTGGAAAAAGAATGCCAAATCGAACCGTACCTTTTCAAAGAGGAGAAGTCAGCACTTGGCCATAAAGCTGGAAAAGGAGCGACTGACTTTGCTGTTTGGGGCCAATGCAAGTGGTGATTTGAAACTGAAGCCCTGCTGGTGTATTTGGCGAGAGAATCCCAGGGCTTTCAAGGGCATTTTCAAGAGTCAACTCCCTGTGATTTGGAAATCAAAACAAGAAGGCTTGGGTTTACCTTAATGTTCTTCGAAGATTGGTTCAATGACCCATTCGTGCCAGCAGTGGAGCGGTATTTGACTCGAAGGGTCTGCCTTTTAAGGCCCTCTTAGTCCTGGACAAATGCCCCTGTCACCCTTCAAATTTGAGCGACATGCCATCCTAATGTGAAGGTGGTGTACCTCCCACCCAATACCACATCGCTGATACAGCCAATGGACCAGGGAGTAGTAATAGCTAATTTCAAGGCTTACTACCTTAGAAGGACCATACGTTTTGCTTTGAGGGCCATAGAAGCTAACAAGGAGTGACACTGAAGCAATTTGGAAGGGCTTACAAAACATTGCTGAGCAGTGAAAAATATTGCCAAGTGCTTGGGACGAGGTGAAGACGACCACTTTAAATGGGGCCTGGAGAAACTGTCCACAGTTTGTGCACAGTTTGAAGGGCTTTGACCAGGCAGAAGACGTCGAGACTGTGACGAGGAAGATCGTAGGGGCTAAGCAAGAGGCTGAAACTAGATCTGAACCTGATGATGTAACAGAGTGCTGGATTCCCATGGAGAGGGAATTGTCTGCAGAGGACTTACTTGAACTTGAAACAACAAATGATTGAGGAAGAGGAGGCGGCACCAGAGCCAAAACCCAGGTCATTAACTTGTTGAAAGGTGGCTTGTCAGAGGGGTTTTACTCATCTGGAGAGGGCCTTGGCTTCTTTTGAGGCAGAAGACCCTAACGTTTTCAGTTTGACAAAATCAAGAGAGGAATCATGGATTTGGTGACTTTCTACAAGGAGACCTGAAGGAGAAGCAGACGAAGAGAAGTGTGCAGTCCCAGGCTTGACACTTTTCTTTCACAAGTCTCCAGTACCACACCTCCCAAATCCTAGTCCTGGTAAGGAATTCTGGAACTGTTTTACTAATTTATGTGTTTACATAGTGTACATATTAAAATGTGTTAATTTTTTTAATGTAACAAAACTAAATGTAAGAGTAAAATGTAACTTCATAATTTCATCATTTGTAATTTATTGCAGAAGTGGGTGACAGTTCCAGATCCCCACCCCCTGTACTACCTGTGACAGTTCCAGATCTCCCTGTACTACCTGTGACAGTTCCAGATCTCCCTGTACTACCTGTGACAGTTCCAGATCCCCCTGTACTGGACCCTCTGTATCAGCCCGCCCCACCTGTACGTGTACAATCAGGTAAGCAATTTCATTTTTCTCATTTCATGTTGGAAATGTTTTACACCTACATACATACGTACACTTAACTTACATAGTGGTACAATGTGTTTGATGTTGCATAACCTTATTATTTTTTTTTTTTTTTTTCATTTCAGAACACCCCTTTGATAGTGACAGTGACCAGATGACCCTGAGCCTTTCCATGGTTTTGATGCCTCGCCTATACATCAGGTAAGGAATCCTTAACAAATTTGTATAAAATGTTTTATAAATTGCTAATAGAAATTTTATTAAAAGTGTACATATGCTACAATTACATCCACCATTATAATATATTTTTATGTACCCTATCATTCTTTCCAGATCTAGATGTTCCCTCATCAGTTGATACGAGTATCACCTCTCAGAGCCCAAATCAGTTGATACGAGTAAGTATCACCTCTCCCATTCCTTCAGGTAAAAGAATTCTTCATTTTTTATATTGAACATACGTATTACACTACATATGTCAAACAGTAATAACATGTGCAGTAGTTACAGTAGTAGTAACTATCATTTTTTTATATATATTTTTATCATCCAGACTCCCAAGCACTGCCCATCCACTCCATAGCCCAGCCACCACTCTCATGTACCATAGGGCCATCCAGTAAGCAAGCCAACCACTAGAATTTGGTAAGGACATTTTTTTTTATTAATGTTTTATTATTACATATGTAATAACCATGTATGTATGTAACATACATACTATATAATCATATGTACTATTACATTATCATTCCAGACTGGCATGCACCGTGACTTACATAAACCAGACCTCTACATAGCCTACATGTCTTCATTTGCTGAAGGTAAGGAATTTCAGTTGTGTTTTAATGTTTGCATACGTACAATAAATTTTGACACCTAAGTGGTTACATACGTCCTTAATATTAATCTTCATTCCAGACTGCCCATCATCCTAGCCTGTTATCTTTGTGAGGGGGGAAAGCACACTGAAGTTAGGTTTGGAATGCATCCTTATCATGAATGCTCTACAAACCTCCACCTCCATCTCCCACAAAACCTAGGTAACAGCTTTGAGACTCACTAAAAAGTTGGTAAGTTATGTAAGGAATTTCTAAATAAGTTTATACTACATGTTATATGTGATATTAAACCACTGTATGGTGCATATTACTGTATGTAACTTACTCTGCATAGAGGATTTTACTGACAAAATATTTTTTGTACATTCCAGATCCCCTGAATGATGTAGGCTATGGGCCACATAGACTTTGTCCATCCAGGGTTACATTGAACGACAACTTTAAACTAAAGTAAGGAATTAATTAACATACATTAACTCCTTTTAGTACTCTTGATATATCTACAGTAATTAACATATTGCCATTCACAATTTCTGTAGTGTATATTTTGTACACTAATTTGTTACTTTTTCCTTCCAGAACCAACATTTTTCAACACAATTCCAGGTTGTTAATAACAAATTACTACTACAAGTGTCATCAAGGGATAACTACAAGTAGAAGCACCATTTTTGGATGGAAAAAACCCTCAGGAAAGTATACGTATCACATGTAAACATGTAGTGTAACAAGTATGAAAAACAGTAAGGTTTTTACATACAGTAGTATTACATACGTACATAACTTTTTTTTACAGGAATTTCCAAACCAAGTTTGATTAGTTTTACATACATGTTATAAACCACTGTACGTATGGTTACTGTAGTAACTTACTAAACATACATAACATGACTTAACTTTGATACTTTTTTTGGGTACATTCAGAAAACCAGGACCCCCTCCATGGATGCAGGCTATGGGGCCACATAAAAACTTTGTCCAGGGTTACTACATAACATAAAGGTAAGGTAATACATAGTAGTAAACATACATTAAGTAAGTTTTATACGTACATACTCAAAAAAAAAGTGACCAAGATCTCTCACATGGGATAAGTGATCAAGGGTCCCTCATGGAATTACGTACATACGTACACTCCCTGCTGAACAGGGGGTGTAGACCAATCATTTACTATGCATACCCAGTTGATATTAAACCACTGTATGGTGCATATTACGTATGTAACTTACTATGCATAGAGTACTTACTGACAAAATTATTTTTTGTACATTCCAGAACCCTGAATGATTGTAGGCTATGGGGCCACATAAGACTTTGTGCTCCAGGGGTTACATAGCACGACAAACTTTAAACTAAAGGTAAGGGAATTAATTAACATACATTAACTAAGTTTATATATGTTATATATTGTGATATTAAACCACTGTATGGTGCATATTACTGTATGTAACTTACTATGCATAGAGTACTTACTGACATACTAATTATTTTTTGTACATTCCAGAACCCCCTGAATGATGTAGGCTATGGGGCCACATAAGACTTTGGTGCATCCAGGGTACATAGCATGACAACTTTAAACTAAAAAGTAAGGAAATAATTCACATACATTAACTTTTTTACTCTGATATAACTCAAAGTAAGGAATTATAAACTAAAAAGTAAGGAATTAATTAACATACATTAAACTCTTTTACTCTTGAATCTATTAATTTACATATGCATTCAGGACTTTGTGTAGTATTTTAGTACAATTGTGTATACTTTTACCTTCCAGAGCTACCAGACTGGGATTTTAGTGTACTCCAGGATCTACCAAAGGATTAGTGTACAGTCGTAAATAGTGTTTAGTGTATAATCTAACCTAAGGATTAAGTGTAGTACATTGTGCTTATAGTGTCACAAGAGTTTAATAAAGAATTATACCTTCAAGAACCATCCTTTTGCATTGAAATAACCACACTAAACATCATGCAAATATACTTGCATGTCACACAGGTAAGGTCTCTCTAACTTTTTTCTTAGTTTAAGGCATATTTCCAAGTGTCGTTCCGGCGGTTACGACGATTGTCGGCTTACGACGCGCCTCAAGAACGGAACCCCGTCGTTAACCCCCGGGGACTGCCTGTAGTTGAAAGCAGATGCTTTCTATCCAAACATAGAGAGGGGAGTGACTATTACAAACCAAGGGAGAACTTCCTTCCCATGGGTAGTGGGAAACCAGAAAGACTTGCAAGGATTTCGAGGGGTAACCCCAGTGCTGTACTTCCAGAACTGTCTCTTGAGAATCTTAGATATTCCCTTAAAGTGAGAGTCAATGTGTTCTGTAATAGATCCCATATGTGATAGCAAACAGTGGACCTTCCTGGACCCCACAGCAAATAATCTTACAAAAACCATACAACAGCAACATTAAATAGTAACTGTTATAGAAGATTAAAGATGAAAGCATTTGAAGGGAAGGATTCTTCTTCAAAAGGAGGGATGATAGCCCAATGAAAACCATAAAGTTCAGAGATGAACTTCGTCCTACCCCATTCTTAGTGCTTAAGTCATCTACCTCTCAACACCCCCATTTTGAGACAAGGATACGAAAGGCAGGAGGAAAGGGTTTAGATTCATGACAGAAGCATATAATCACAGAAGTAGCAAAAAAAGAAACCTTGCTCTCCATGACCTAGGAGGATAAGGAACCTATTGAAGTCAGTAGAAAGCCGAGTCAGTTTTGGCAAACCTGAACAATCACCACAAGGAGTTGGTTGGGGATTGTGAGGAGACAAGAAAACTAAGTTTCCCACAGTATAGAGACAGGACAAGGCAACCAAGATTCTTTCTGACTTCTTTGTTTTTTTTTTTTTTTTTTTTTTTTTTTTTTTTTTTTTCACCCTCTGATGTAGGATTTGAAGTTTTTTTTTTTATCTTAGATTTTTTTTACTCTGAGCATTTCAGTCTCATTAGGGAGCTCTCAGAGACGCTAACTTTAAAAGCAACCAGGGCCAGCAATTCTTTATATCAGAAGTGCAGCATCATCCTCCAGACAGCATTGTTTTTTTTTTATAACATTTTAAAACCCAAATATCATTTTTTGTCTTCTCAGTTTAATTTACTTTTTTTTGTTGGCGTTTTTTGTTTTTTTTTTTCCCGTTTTGTTTTTTTTGAGGGGTTTTTTTTTCAACTTTTTTTTGATGAGCTAGATTTTTACCAGGTGTTTCTTTTTGATATTAAGAACAGCTCACTCATATGCTTAGGGCAAATGTTTTACAGGCTGTTGCTCTCCCTATCTGGTCTTGAGAAGGATACAAAGCATATATGTATTGTACACTGCAAAGAATAGCAATGCAAAAACTAAAAGCTATTAACTCAAGGGAAAATCCATTCCAGATGCAAATTTCTCACACTATGTGAGAAATGAGATCACACAGCGGCAAGACTTTGTTTTTTTAGTCACCCCTCTTAGCACCATTCCCCACCAAAATTTTTTTTTTTTTTTTCTATATTTTTTTTTTTTTATTTTTTTTTGTCTATTTTTTTTAGTTTTTTTATTAAATAAGAAATTAGGTTTACCTCACCAACTAGGAGTTTAAAATTTTTTTTTTTTTTTTTTTAAAATTTTTTTTTTGACAAAGATGAGAGGATGTTGTTTTTTTTGCATGGGCACATACAAATACTGAACTTGTACTGCACTGTAACCAAAAAATGTAGTACACTTTTTACCTAGGTTCTGATCACATGCTATAATTTTTTTTTTGGCAGGAAGCCCAAAATCTGCCACCCACCCAAAATTTTATTATTTTTTTTTTTTTGATACCTCCATGTTCCTTTTTTTTCCAGATCTGCTGACTGCTCCCATACCACTGGAGTCAAACCAGAGGCAAGAGTTTCTGGCGTTTTGGTTTTTTTTTTTTTTTAAGGCATAGCACTTTTGACCCTGCTCAATTATGCCGACAACCTCATGTTTTTTTTTTTTTTTTTTTTTTCCCTATAGCAAAGGACTTGTTTTAGATATTTTTTTTTTTTTAACATTATTTTATATATAATATATTTTTTTTATTTTTTTTTTTTTTTTTTTTTTTTTAAAATAAAAATACTTCTTTTTTTTTTTTTTTTTTTAAATATCATCTAGTGGTTTTTTTTTTTTTTTTTATATTTGTTTTTTTTTAGGACCTTATCAAATCCCATGAATTCCTAGTAAGGTCACTTTTATTTTTAATACAATGATGGAAACATGGTTTCAGCGCTTAGATATGATACACTACTATGCAATAGAAAATTTCTTTTTTTCAATTACAGTGGCAGCATCTGAAGATTACCACACAGTTAATACACAGAATAAAAACAATGTTTTGCGCACATTACAAAAATCACTTTTTTTTTTTTTATGATACAAAAAAACATCTTTTTTAGAGGAGAGTTTTAAATATTGTCTAAGTTTTTTTTAAGTGATACAGTAAAGGTTCTATAGAAAATATATATTTTAAAGAGGGATACACAATCACTCAGTTGCACGTGCTGGCCACACAAATCACTCAGTGTACGTGCTCACAATGAGAGGTACCAACTAAGTTTCCTACAATTTTTTTTTGGGCCATTATGCTTGCACTGGCAAGTCAGTCAAAATTCTTTGTTGTATCTTTCCATCACCAGCTTCGTATTTACCATCTCCTTTCGTCAAAATCACTTTGGCCGCTTCTTTACTATGTTTATATGCTTTAACCAATCTATCTTAACTCCAATATTTGAAGGTTAAGATGGTACCAGCTACCCCTTTTTTTTTTTTTGCATCTACTTTTCCTATGCTTAAAAAATTGGCACAGGAACTTGGTACGGCAGCTGTATACTGATCACAATGGATATTGGTACTGCTGTGATTTGTGCAGTGTGTCATATCAGGTTACATACTAACCTAACCTAGTAGATCCCATGCTTCCCGAACCGGGGGGGGGGGGGGGGGGGGGGGACAGAACCCTAAACCATAACTACATGACCCTTTACACAACTCTGGAGTTTGAACTTCATAGGAAATCTAAAATATGCCTTTTTCAGCTGTACCAGTAAAAAAACCGCATGTACAGGGGTGGACCATGTACAATCAATGTGTACAACCCCAAGAAAAAGACCAAATAATGTCACGCGTCTGACACCGGAGTAGGGTCTCTAGCTCCATAGTCACCAACAAGAAGTCGCGTCTGATGCCCATCTTCATGTCAGGACGTGTATAAGGTATTTTATTTTTTTGGGATTGTACACATTGATCGTACATGTCCCCCCCTGTACATGCAGTTTTGTACCTAGTAGGTTTTATATAGTTTCATGGTTTCGGTCGCTTGATCTTGTGCACTGGATAGCAATAAGGTTTTTTTGGGGTAAACAGGGTTTGCGCATCGCATTCACAGCCGTAAAAAACCATATCTTAAAATCATGATCAGGATACCGAGCTGTGCCAATATCCAGTCAAAATATAAAAAATTTAGTGACTAGCAATTACCCTAGGCCTAGGTAGCTCAAATGTTGACTTACGCGACTTCAGTATTATTTTCCCTGCTTAAGCCTAAGCTAGTATGTTGTGATATACCATCTTTTTATGTGTGATTCTGACATCTGACATTCATTTCACTTGCAAATGACCAAACCAACCACAAGCTTAACCTACTACAGGCACAGATCGGTAGATCTAGGGGTACGTATCCGCGGGCAGCCTTAGACTACTGGCCGTTGCGTTTTTCTACCGCAGTTTTATCTATGCCTAACAAGAATTTTAAGTAAATATTCATTCAGATGACTGTAATTAACCACCCCCAGGACCAGTACTAAACACGGCGAAAATACATTGTAAACCCCCAACCAATCCCTAGTGGGATTGTCGTATCCGCGGTTACGTTCCTTGCAGTCCGTGTGGACTGCTTCTGTAGAAATACCCCAAATCCTTACCATTGTACGCTACATGATATAGGTAGTAGTAGGTAGGTATACCTAGCCTATAGTATACCTAGTAGTCGTTTCAAGATACTTCATAAACTCACCTAGGTAGGTCTACCTAATGCTGAATGAGACCATTAAGGTGACAGGATTGATACTCCTCCGGCATTAAACCACTTTTTGTACCCTTAAACATCCCCCACCACATTCCCCACACTAAAAAAAAAAAGGTTAAAA